>NC_057797.1:68101939-68206097 GCF_018294505.1 Triticum aestivum
CGCTGGTTGAAAGCTGGGATTGGACCAGTCAAAGCCGTTCAGAGCAATGAACTCAGCTTCATCGTCAATTAGGCCGGCCGGGTCAATTTCCGGGGCAAAAGTATGTTGAAGAACCGACGGGATAAGATCCGTCACTTTATAAGAGGGAGTCGCCATCTTCTTATTCTCCATATCAAAACTCGGCTGATCTTTATCGATGTTGGTCTCCTCTCCAAGAATGGTAGCTTGAGGACGAACTCCTCTCACACAGGCAATAAAGTCATCTTGCTTAAATGGAGTTCCGTCTTCCTTCATGGTAGGGTACCCCTTAGCCACATCCACCGGGTCTAGATCCGGCACCCAAGCTTTGGAGCGGCTCAGGGCAGTCAGGGCTCCGGCTCTGGCACAGGATCATTTGACCTCTTGAAACCTGGCGGGTAAGATTGATAACTTCTTCAAAACGTCACTCAATCGGTTGGGTCCTTGGTTGGCAGGGGAGATAGTAGCAAGTGCTCGTTGAGCGCCAGTATACAATTGCTCCACCAAGGTATAAACTGCCTTCAGTTTTGTCACACTATCTTGGCTCAGATTTTTGCTTCGTGGACCTGCAAGTGTTTTTTAACAAAGGCTCAGCATGCGGCTTATATTCCTGGTCAAAATAAGGTATAAGTGATTAATACAAATGACTTACCAAAGATGGCAGAGACCATTCGAGACACACGGTTTTTTAAGCTGGTAAGCTCCGTGGTAACCTCCTTAAGAGCCGCCTCAGCTATCTCAGCGCGTTGTATCAGCAGCGTCTTTTCTTCGGCCCAGGATTTCTTTTTTGCAGCTAAGCTGGTCTTCAATTTCTCAGATTCAGAGAGCAATTGGAGTTTAGAGTCAGTGGTCTTTATCTCTGTCTCCTGCTCCACCAATCGGGTCTTGGCATCCATCAATTGAGAGCCCAACTCAGATAAGGCATTCTACAAAACATTCACAGGTGTGTCAAGACTTAAACTAAAAGTTATAAGGGTTCAAGTCTCAAGTACTTTGCACTGCAATACCACTTGACACTTGGGGGCTAATGTCTGCCAAAGTAATTTTCTATGACTTTTATATGTTTCAAGTCCCAAGGGTTTTACAAAGTAACAACGCTTGGCACTTGGGGGCTAATGCATGATATTCAAAAAGTTTTTCAAGATTGAGCCGGATCACAATACTTATTAGGACTAGTAAAAGATAGTTATGCAATTAAGTACCGGTTCATTTATGATAAATTGAGCCAGCCCTTGGGGACTAAAAGTGAAGTGTATGCTACTCTATTGGACTTTCAAAAAACATAGAGACAAAGTATCAACTTATATCATAAAGTCTACAGATCATTCAAGTTCATCATCTGAAGACTTGGGGGCTGGCAAAGTATAAGTAAACCGGAGAACATACCTCATATTTTAGCTGCAATTGTTTGACCATCTCGATTTCTGAGTCACGGCTGGAGTGCACATGACTGAGATAGCTGGACAGTACATCATTGACATTGAGGTGAGCGTAATGGGAGATATCAAACCGCACTTTCTGCTTCTCTAAAGCCTCTTGCTTAGCAGTATGCCGGGCTAATACAGTGGGGGTCCCCGGTTCAACAAACCGGCTACCAGTAATCAACACGTCAGTATCAGCAGTTGTTGGTGGGTTAGCTGAGCTAGATGGTTCAGTAATGGTCGGATTAAGGATGGCCTCATCGGCTGACAACTCAGGAGGGTCCAATTGAGTATGAACAGTCGGGTCTTCTGGTGCTTCAGTTTGAGAGGGAGTTGGCATGGCCGGCTCAGGTGCAGGAACTTTCGGGTCTTCTGACGGCTTAATCACCTTGGCCTTCTTGGATTTGGCTTGACTGCTAAGAAATATTTTATGAGACAGTTAGTGTAATGATGCAGTTTTAAAGATACAGAGGAAAGATGATTTTTTCTTACCCAGGAGCAGTTTTGAAAGCCGGAAATTGAGTCTGAGATGAGTCACCAGAAGAGCGAGAAACCTCCTACAAAGGTAAAATAAAGTTAAAAAAATATAAGGAAATAGATTCATGGATAAAAACAAAGGACAAAGGTGAAAGAAACCTCATTCTGGCGTTTTCGAGGAGTTTTTGTAAGTCAGAAGGTGGTTCGTCATCATCATTAGTCCGGGCCTGACGGCGGCTCTCATGTTGCTTCTTTTTCAAAAGAAAATGAGGGTCCAAATAAGCCAAAGGGTGAGAAAACCTTACTTTTCGGGTTACCAGTCGAAGTTTCTGTCTTGGCAAAGGGGCTGAGTCAGAGGAAATAGTTACCTCTTCTTCCACGGCCTGGCTGGCACCCGTGTCATCCTGGCAATAGTCAGTGTCAATAAGATAGTTGAAAAATTGGCCAAGGGAGTCAAGGGCTACCTCCGACTCAGAATCATCCAGCTGGAACATGTCAGATGCAGTCTTCTTCTTCTTGGGCTTCCGGGTTGTTCTTCTGGCGGCTATGGCAGCGGTTCTAGCCTTCTTGGCAGCTTCATGATCATACTTGGCCTTCCAGAAGTCAGAGTTGGCCTTTCAAAAAATAAACAGGTTAAAACGGCATGCAAGTATTTAAACTACTGAGGGAAACACAAAGAGAAAGAGGTCAGGGGTTTTCACCTCTGGTGCCGGGTTAAGTTTGCAAAAGGGGTTTAACCCAAACTTACTGCAGTCCTCGTATTTGTCGTTCACGAGGATGGTTGACATTGCAACAACGTTTTCTTCAGTCAATTGAATAGAGCTATAACGCAGAGAGTCATTTGGGTCTCTGCCATACTCATACATTAACTTGGATTGGCAGCTTAGAGGGATGACCCGCCATGCGACCCAGCAACGGGTCATGTCAACTCCAGTTAAGTTGTTCCCCAATAAAGCTTGAATCCTTTTAATAGATGGAATAAGCTTCTTGCGTTCAGCAGCGGTAAGCTTATCAGGGAGCACAAATTTGGAATCCAGATGCTCCGCGCGATAACCCGGCAGTGGTTTTTCATTGGCTGGTGACGTATCTTGGCAGTAGAACCGGGTCTGATTCCAATCTTTGGGATGGCTCGGTAAGACTATTAAGGGAAAGACGGCGCCCTGTCGGCGCTGAATTGAGATTCCACCAAGCTCCAAACTAAGGCCGTTGGTGCATTCTTTCTGGCGGTTCAGATAAAAGTATTCTCTGAAGAGTTCCACAGTCAGTTCTTCTTGAAGATATACCTCACAAAGAACTTGAAAATTGCAGATATTGGATATAGAGTTGGGTCCAATGTCTTGTGGGCGAAGCTTGAAAAAATGCAGAACGTCTCGGAAGAACTTTGACCCGGGTGGTGAGAAGCCCCGGTTCATGTGATCAGTGAAAATGATAACTTCGCCGTCTTTGGGCTGAGGCCGTTCTTCGTCCTGGTCAGGTGCATGATAATACATAACATTTTTCTCTTGCAAAAATCCTATGGTGACAAATTCCTTCAAGGTATCCTCAGTAACTGTGGAAGGGACCCAGTTGCAGACAGTTGGTGCTTTTGATGGCATGATGAGCAAAGGACAAACTGAAAAGAAAGTAATGTGCCGGTTCAATTCAATGGTGAAATTAAAAGTTAAATGATGATGGTACAAATGAGTAATGACAGCTTAAGTAAGGGCTAATGACATAAAGGAAAAGTGAGCTGGCGTGATAAGCCGCCATGACTAAAAACATTCGAAGGAAGCTAGAAACAGAATTGGCTAAGTGTTGAGACAAACAAGTTTCCCAAGCTATTACTATTACTCTGGATCAAAATGGTTCAGAAAAGAAAAATAAATTTAGACCTAAAAAACGAGCGCGGAGGAGTTCATCAGCTCTAAGAAGGTATTTGTACAAAGGAAAGGGATCTACTAGCATCTAAAATGGGTGTAAAACCACTACCACATAAGTTCTACATTTCTTCTAGATCAAAAGAGGGTACGGAGAAGAAACTACAAGAAGGTCCGTGATGAACGGCGAAAAACACCGACAAACTCGCAACCCTAATATAGATCTAAGGGCGCGGAAAGGTAGAAACTTACGAATACAGATCTACTGCGAAGGGTTGCCACGGTTCTTTGGATGAGCTCAGGGTGATGCAGCGGCCGACGTTGAGGGCGACGGTGGGTGCTATGGCGACGGCGAAGCTCGAGAGGCAGAGAGGTGGCGAGAAGATGGAAGGAAGAAGAAGAAAGAGGAAGGACCGGCTGGGCCTATTTATAAGGAGATAAGTGAACAGGCAGGCGCGAAAATTGAGGAAGAACAAAATAATGATTATCCAGCTAAACGGATGCCTCGATTCTTGGAAGACATTAAAAGATAAAGATCCGTTGAAGATAACGTCATAGCAGGCTTTCGTGTTTTCGGAAGATGACGTCACGGCGGGTTACAGAGTTTTTACAGACAGAGGAAGATGGATTTTGTCTAAGTGTTGAAGATTGACAAAGAACAAAGTTCAAGTCAACCTGGGGCCTAATGTTGGGGATATAGCTACCAGGTATGACCCGCCCAGGAGGGGCTGGGTCAACCCCGATGGCGGGTTACAAAAAAAAGCCCAGTAATATTCAAGGTGATAGTTTATTAAGACTTGCAGAAGGCCTAAGCCCAGAGGCGGCTTAAAGCCCAATATTGTAAACCGCCATATGTAAAGAAAGACTTGTAAAGAAAGGCATATAAAAGAAGTCATCGAGCTGGACATGTTTTATGAGCCGGCCGGGACTCTGTAGGCCTCCAGGCGTCAACCCGTGTATATAAGGGGACGACCCAGCGGCGGCTTAGGACAAGAATCAACAGATCGATAGCCAAGCTAGCGGATTCGCTCCTTGGTCATCAAAACCTAGCAATACAACATCAACTGGACTAGGCCTTACCTTCATCGTAAGGGGCCGAACCAGTATAAACCTCTCGTGTCCTTTGTCCCGATTAACCCCTTTAAGCTTCCTAGTTGTGATAGCCCTACGACTAAGTCCTTTCGTTAGGACATCTGCCGTGACAATTCCTCATCTCTCTTGTCTAGCTGAAGCTCTCCTCTGTCATGAGTTCTCTTCTGCCAAATCTCGCTTTTGGCAATAACAGCGCTTACGTTTCCTTGGTTAGGGATGGCTTCACACCCCCCCCGTCACTCCTGGTTGCAATAAGAGTTCTGGGCACCGGTAGGTCTGGCTAGGCGATATGAGGAGGAGAGTGTTAGGTTCAACAGGGTTGCAATGGCAATGCGTCGTTACGTTTAATGATGTGATGAGGCACAACAGGAGGTGGCAGCGGAAGCCATGGTTAAGGTTGTAGATGTAGAGTACTGGGCCCAAATGTGATGGAGAAGAAGCACTTGGGTCCATGTTAAGCCTAATGAACACCCAGGTGTGCCATGATTGCAACAAAGACATGCATGCTCGAAACTGAGCACACATGTGTCTAAATGTGAGCACTAAAATTTGAACCCTGTTGGGTGGAGTCATGTACCCACAACTCCTTCATCCCAGGAAGAGCTCGCTCTCTTTCTATCATTCTTTTTTGTTTTGCTGAACTTCAATATGGTGATTATCTGTTGTTATTTATCAAGGTCACTTTATATCTGAATATTCAGCATCGTAGATTTCCACGCACCACACTATGCGATCTAATGAACTCCCTCTTTCCACAGGATACTGGGGTATGTACCTGATTGGTGTATCTCTGGGTTACTTTTTGTTTCATAACCTTAGTTCAAAAGGAAATATCAGGAGCACTCAAGTGGTAAAAGTCTGGGTTCTCGCGGCATCATTTTGGTAGGAAGCAATGATAACATGAACACCTATGAATAAGAGTTCTAATGTTTCTTGGTTGTTAACATTTTCTCCGATGGTGCATGTTCATAGGATTTTGGCGATCATTCTTGACAGCTATGTTGAAAGAGTTTCTCGACGAATGGTAGGGTACTAACTACCTACATGTTTGGTTTTGTTTACACTGACACTAAAAATGCAAACTCATCTTTGAAGAATTTTTGTGATAGCCATGCAATGTAGCAGCAACCTATGGTATATAGAACACAGTACTCTGCTCTTAGTATCTCAATGGACATGTTATGTTTAAACATGATTAAATGTAGGAGTATGACATATATTTTTCATAGTATTTAGGTTTGGCCTAAGTAAAACTGAAGTAAGAACATTTGTTGCATTTGTTGAAATGTAAATCTTCCACTCATGCAATGTGATTCTTCCAACATGAATGGATATGTGGAGAAACTAGCTTCCCAAATCATTATTTTTTTTAGTGAAAGGAAATGCTACAGTTACTACAAACTAGTTTTACACTCGAAATTGGGACAAAGTAACTCCAGCAACTTATCTTTCCTCTTCTACTTTCTGGAGCAAAATGATTCAAGCATTTCATTTTGCATGTAACTTCGCCTATGTTATGCTTGTGTTTGGCCAGAATTTTCAGGTATTTATTTCCTTTCTCGCTTTTATAAACTTATATAGCATGCGTTCATTGTCAGATTAGGACATCCAGAAGACAAGAATAATATGTAGTACTTTAATTGATAGTACCTCTGTTACCCAATTGTGGGCTCTAAAAGCGCAAGGATAGTGTTTATTGCATAGTTTCATCTTCTCTAATGAGGATAACATTCAAATTTCAACTGAAAATAATGTGCACCAGCTGCAACATAGCTGAAAATAATGTGCACTAGCTGAAAAATGAGGTTTGAAAGTTTAGCTTTACCCTTTGTACTTATAGTTCACCAACTGGTTTTAATATTTTAATGATGGTCTGAATCTGATATTAGAGCCTGGAAAATGGAAAGATGCACACACTTCTCATCTTCGAATGCATGCTACTTAGTTACATTCTCTTTCTGGGATCATGAAGAAGTACTCCCTCCGTCCGGAAATACTTGTCATCAAAATGAATAAAAGAGGACGTATCTAGACGTATTTTAGTTCTACATACATCCCTTTTTGTCCATTTTGATGACAAGTATTTTCAGACGAAGGGGGTACCATGTCAATATATTTTGAAGAAGAGTTTTACTAAGCAAATGCATTATGAGGGGCACAACCATCCGGGTTACTAAAAGGGGCAAACACTAAAGGAAAAGAAGCAAATTACCTAAAGCTAGAGGGTGCCACCAAGCCCTTTAGCTCCAGCCGCAACTAAATATACCTGTTGTGGTGTTGCCTGAAGGGTCTAACAACACTTGAGCATGCTAATACTTACCGATTGTATTGTTACTAGGTATGAAATTGCTAAAAAAATGTTCAGACTCCACTGTTCATGATGGGTACTTTTATAATGACAGGTTATATCTATTCTCACACTAGCGGGGTCCATTTCACATGACAAGAATTTGGTTCTTGAGGAAGCATTCAATCAAAATATGATTGGGGTATTCATTGTGGTAAGATCATGACTCGTTATTCTTATTGCTGATGCAAAAATGGGAACTTATGACTAATAGGACCGAATCGTCAAATTTTAGCAGATATATCTACCTCTTTAAGTGGCCAGTGTAAAGAAACTGACATTTACATTCTCTTGCAGGCAAATATCCTAACTGGTCTAATAAATCTCTCAGTTGACACGCTTTCGGCCTCTCCCCTCGCTGCCTTCATGATTTTGGTAGCATTACTTTGTGCATGCTTGCTGGTCTTGCTCAGTTTTCTGGTGTTAGGATAAAATTTTGGTGAATATGGATTTTGTGTGGTACTGTACTTTGTATGTATGGAGTATTTAATCTTGATTTTGAGGAAGACACGTTTGTGTATTGAAACCGAGCCCTTAGAGCTCATATGTGGTCAATTACCAAAGCCCTACCCATTGCAGGTGGTATATGAATCGAGGTGAGTGTTGTTTATTCACACAGTACTCGTGAGATCCAATCTAATAAAGAGAATAATCCTTAAATGTTCCACTTTGTTGCAAATTGAGCAAACCCATCACTAAAGTTGTTACTGTATTATTGTTCACTCGAGGTCCAAATGGCCCTGAGTCAAGATAAACCGCAAATCAGTTGCTAATCAGGACTAGGTGGGGGCCCTGTCCAGGGCCTAGATATTGGAATTGGCTTTTTTATGAACGCCCTGAATATCTCTTTGTTCCAAGTTCTTCTCAAAAAATAAAATAAAAAATCTCTTTGTTCCAAGTGGTTCAGAAGCCCTATCTCTCACTCGTTGTAGCGTTGTAATGTGCTGCAGTCATGACTTGTTTCCGTTCTCAGACCCCGTGTGAAAGTTGAAACAGCGGAATATCAAAGGAATTTTGGAGAATCGAATTCCTACATATTTTTTTCTGACTGTGCCGTTTGAAACAAAGGAATGGCTCACCAAGGTTCCTATGGAACAGGGCAATGCAAAGAAATTTTGGAGGGAAAGACCTCATGTTTTCTCTCATGTATCTAGGATTGCTGCGTTTTTCTTATGTGGTGTCCAAATAGCAAGTCTGGTGTATTCTTGTGTTTTGGATTGCTGTAAGAATTTAGGTTACATGATATCTCATTTCTTACAGTTTTTCTATTCCGGCGTTTTGGTTCCTATGTTCCAAATGGTGCATTTATGTGGTGTTAGTCCGAGTAAGAATCGCAGCGGGAGAGGCGATAAAGTGAGGGGTCAGCGCTCTGACAGTGAAGTCAGTGAGAGAAGGAAAACTCTAACAAAAGGGAAAAGTTGCTACAGTTTTTGGAGTAACTTTTTAAAATTCAAGTATCCCGTTTATTCAAGAAACAGTAGTATATACTCCCTCTGTTTCAAAATAAATGGCGTGGTTTGAACAAAAACCACAACAAAGGCCTGAAAGCGGACTCGTTTGCCACACATGGCGTCTGAAATCCTTGCTGAATAGCCTTGATCACTCCTTCAGAGTCACAAGCATTTTTTGCCTTGCTGCCATTAGATCATATGCTAGCGGTAGTGCCTCTCGGTATATGCCATTGCTTGAAGGATTTCTGTGTTCATAACACCAACAAAGGTGATACTCGAAGCACCCACAAAAATGCCTTCTCTATTTCTGGCGACCACCACCACTTAGCCTTTGTTGTCGTTCTTCCCGGCTGTTGGATGGACATTTAAATTTTCGAAACACTTGCCCTTAGGGCAAAAAAATCTCCCACTGAGATGCAACTTTGACGAGACAAAATGGCTAACATGCCACCCCAACAGTTGGCGTGGGCAGTGGCGGAGCGTAGTGGGGACAATTCCGGGCCCTGGCCCCCCCTTCCAAGAGGAAAATTTACCAAATAGACTTACTTATCTGCTAATTGCTCTACTAATTGCCCGGCGTCTCTGATCATCCTAGCCTTTTCTATGTCATATACACTTATTTGGCCCCTTCTAATATTTGATTCACGCTCCGCCACTGGGCGTGGGCATGACAAGTGTTAACAATGACGCATGATGGGCGGTGTAAAGATATAATATTTCTCCGAGACCTTGTGGTGGATGAAGTCAAAGTTGCCGATGGACTGTGTTGTGTCAATCTTGCTTCACCATGGGTGGCAATGTTTAGGAGGTGTTGGTTTGGGTTGGCTTGGTTTGATACGGCGGTGTGTGTTTTTACATGCCGATGGTGCTAAGATGTGGAGCCAGAGTCGCTGAGCCAAGGGCACTTCAGTTGATGACGCTGATGATGGCGATGACATTGATGAGCAAGATTGATGGTTGGAGCTTGCACTTTGTGTTGAGTTTGGCTTGTTCGGGTCTGTGCTGAGTCTGGCTTGTTGTGGCCAAGGTTGTAAGGTTTTTGCCTTGTTTTTTGCTGATTAATTGGCCAACTCCGTTGTGCTCACTTAACCACCGTTTAAAAAAAAACCTTGAATGGTTCTTGTGCGAGCCTATACCAAGCTTCGCCCACCGTCGGGCTGAACCAAATCAGCCAAACTGGTTAACAGCTGCCACAAAAATAGAGCACACACAAAGATCGAGGCTTGCCTGCTTCCCGCGCGTGCGCTCATCTGTGCTTTCATGTACGTGGTTTGATTTGATTAAAACAAAATAAGATTCGGCCCCACCTCTTTAAAATCAGGAGGAAAGATGACTAGATTAAAAAGAAAAAAGAAACTGTAAAATGAAGTAGGAGCACGGATGGGAAAAGCATGGGGAGGGAGCAGATAAGTCGAAATCGTAACCAAAGCCCAACATCCGAAAAAACTCGAAATATCTCAACGAAAACCCACGCGGAAACCTCACACGTCGCCCTCTTTCCAGCCCGTCTCCGCCTCTACGAGAAGCGGGCCGAGGTGAGCAGCCTTCGCTCCCCATGCAGTTGAAAAGAATCTGGCACCAGTACGAGGGTTACAAGGGAGAGTTAACCTAATTAAAAACGATCAGACAAACTAAACATCCAAGCATAAACCCATTGGCTAGAAAAACCTTCCCACGGAGCATTCTAGATAGAGATGCAGCGCCCAGAAACAAAACCAAAAAAGATTGCCAGATGATACTCGCAAGTCGCAAGTGCTACTAATATACGAGACGACAAGTATAACTGTCACTAACATATAGTTATCCGACTCCCCAAGCATTCAAGTTCTACCAATATACGAGACGATGCAACCAAGTACAGTATATCTGTTGCTACTAGACAGACTTAAGTTCACCCCCTCCTATTAACAAGACATCCGACAACTCTTTCCCAAGAGACTACTGTTTACAGAATGGCGCACTTGTTCGCCGCCAGCCTCCGGAACTCCTCGTTTTCCTCCTGAGCCTTCTCGAGCCTCTCCTTGAGCTTGCGGATCTCCTCGTCGGATTTCAGCCTGGCCTCCGCCGCCACCCTCTCTGCTTCCAGCCTTGCATTCTGTTCTTCCATGAGTTGAACTTGCAGCTTCTCCACCGTGATATTCAGCTTTTCCTCCACCTACGGTTATGTCACAGAGTCAATGCAGTTTCTAACTTGGAAACACATGCATGTAAATAGGCAGCTATTTAGATAGTTCTGGTAAAGTTAAAACAATCTCCAAAATGTCCAAACAAAGCTGGATGTGTAAACAGAACTACAGGTATGTCCTAGTACTTTTTCCAACAACTAAACACACGCCTGTTTCGTAAAATATCAACTTATGTAGAAAGGGAAGTATGGCTGTGTGCATCGCGATGACACAGAGGATGGGGTTTTCAATACCCTTCTCTAAAAATATATATAACTTGTAAAAAGGGAAGTCGCATAAATATAGTTCTATAAATATAACTTCATTAGAAGTACTGTCAACTAATATAGCATCATTAGAAATACATGTAATGGAACATATGCAGCTATGCCTTGTAAAGAAGGGGATAAGTTTCTGGAACAAGATTTTAACTAAAAGTAACATAACTAAATGTGAGGTTATTTTTAGAGATAAAATAGTATCTGTTACCATGGCAGTAATGTTTGCAAGCTGTTCATCCCGAGTTCTGTGGATCTCCTTCTTCAATTCAGATATTTGGTCCTCTGAATATCCGAGAGCATCATGAACCTCCTTCTCTCTATCATGCACCTCCTACAAGATGAGATAAGCATAAGAATTACAAAATAAAAGCTAGAGATGAGAATCACAAACTATATTTCAACATTACCTTAAGGCGAGTGAGCATTTGATCTGTAAATGGGTTTCCTCCATTATTTGCACTAACAGAATCAACCACATCAAGCAACGTTTCGAGCTGCTTAGTTCGAATCCTAGGGTCCTTGGTCTTGTTATCAAAAAGAACCACTCTATTTTTGCATAGCTGAACAACTTTCTGTAGACAGAACATACAAATGTAACTATTTGCACTCAAGCTCATATGATTCAAGAGCCCTGCACATCTCAAGTTTGGCAATGGAAGGTAAAAAAGTATATACCTGCAGATAGTCTGGGGCATTACTTAACATGTTCTTCAATAAATTTTCACCAACTAAATCTCCATAAGTGAAAACTAAGACCAAGTGATCAACGATTTTCTCTCCAAAAAACACTTTGATAGTCTCAATTGTACTAGAATCTTCTCGAGAAAATCGAGACGTAGCAGAAAAAACCATCAACACAGCATGTATCCCATCTTTAGCCATGTTCATGCACTTAACAATTTCTTTGCCAGCATCCTCAGGAGTTACGGTCATGTCAAATAATCCTATCAAGTCAATGAAATGGATGATTAGCAAAACAAAATAAATATGATGACCTAAGGAAAAAATAGCGCGATCAGTTTTGCAGCAAGGAAGATAAATTTACCGGTTCCCTAGTTTCCACATTACAAAAATACATGAACATTTTCCTACAAACATGATTAGCATTTCTTTATCTTTATTTAGGAAAAATATTGTTTTCTTTACGAAGCTGCTTTCACCTACATGCATGAAAGAAATGAAGGAAGATGGATGAATATGTTAAGACATGTGACGTTACAGCTGCAAAATATAAAACATGCATGTGCAATTCAAATATCTTGCTCTCCTACATTTCAGTGGCGTTCCCAATACAACATCCAACACTCCAATTGTGATAACTTAAAAGTCAAAATAAGGAGCAATAAATTTGTAATTCACAAAATGAGATTCACCGTTTAATTACAAAACTTTGAATCCTCTATTCAAGATCAACTAGCTGAATGCCCGTGCATTGCTATGGAACTAAGAGGATAATCATCTAATCATGTAGCGGAGTCTCAGTACAAATCCATGGCCACAAAAATTGACATAGGATTAGAATAAACAACACAACCTATAAATAGCAAAAATAAACAACACAACCTATAAATAGCAAAACCATAAAATACGACATATTTTGCAACTCCTACAAAAATAGTGGAAATCATGGATACTCAGGAAATTGTGGATGGGAGGACGTGGGATGGCAAACAGAACACCACACACTAAGGGTGCTACGGTACTTTTGTTTTGTTAAGAAGTGCAGCAGATGGCTTCTCTATTAGATGTTATTAAACAAAGGATGAGTGGATGAAGGCCAAACATCCAAAGATACTACATCAAACAACTTAGCATAACCAGGAAAAAAAATTGAGATCGTTTCGTACACAAGAAGCAACATACTATATAGACATCGTAGGTTCAAAACATCCTCATTGGAGAAACAAAATAAAATAAGCAAATTCAAAAGATCCAAAACACTCTTACCTGGTGTATCAATAACATTGATGGTGCGGCCATCCGTCAGCATGGTGCTTCCCATCTGACAAGTGTTTGTCACACTGGCATGAGAGTATTCTGATACAAATGCTTCCCGTCCAAGGATACTATTGCCAGTTGCACTCTTGCCATAGCCAAGTTTTCCAACAAGAACAAGAGTGATGTCAGCACTGGGCAACACCCAGTCGTCATCATAGTTGCTTCCACCCATTGCAGAAGCTCGAACACTCACAAAATCTGTTCAAAACATCAGGAATCACAACCATGTATCGTATCAATATATCTTCCTAAATGGCAACTTTTAAACAAAATTAGCATTTGAAGAAATTACCCCCCAAACACACATACAGAAGCAGCAAATTCATTCCAACACTGTCTAACTTATGTAAATACTAATACGGTAAACTCTGTACTAGAACTTGTGGTCCAGAGAAATATTTCTATATATACCGTATCCGATACGGATTCGTTGGTAGTATCCCTGTTTCTTAGCGCTCCAGAGAAATATTTCTATGTATACCGTATCCGATTTGGATTCGTTGGTAAGTATCTGTGTTATTAGCGCTCCAGAGAAATACTTCTCTGTATACCGTATCCGATTCGGATTCGTTGGCAGTATCCGTGTTTCTTAGGGCTCCAGAGAAATATGTCTATGTACATCGGTGTATATAGATATAGTAAAGTCCAAATTTGTTTAGCTGAATATTTATTACTACCCAGCTAGCACATATCACCAATTTAATCCACACACAAAGAGCTGTCAGGAATCTCACAACCTGCTTATTCCTTTTCCAGCACCAAGCGAGCTACCAGGATTGGCTAAGGCTTACTGTACCTGCCACATGTGCACACTGCTATTCTGGGCAGGCACCAAAGTAACTACAAGATCAGGTCTAAAAACAGGACTTCCTTCTTGGCACGCACCAAACTGGGTAACTCCACGGCCATGTCATCAATCTTTGCTTATCGCCTATTTTCCCCTCGGTGCCAACACTAACCTGATTTTTACTGGGCAAATAAAAATCACACAGGGAACAAATCTAACAAATTTTGCACCGTAGGCCGATGCTAAACACTGCGTCGCCAGCTGATTAAATCCTCGTAGGAACCAAACGGATGTAGCTTGCTCCAACCCATCTACTACTTCAATTAGGCTCATCGATTCTTGTTGAGCAAAAAACTAGGATCTGTGCTGAAATTCGACCCAGCCGAGAGCCCTACGAGTAGCACAACCAGCGAAAAAGTAGCAGCAGCATGGTCACCGCACCCGTACCAATCTGCGGCCGACAAGGGAAAACTCGATCGACCCCCAAAGCGAAAGACGACTGTGCTGGGAGCGATACCTGACGGCAGGGAAATTTCTGTCGGCGCCGGCACAGCAGCCACGAACACGGAGGACCCGCAGCAGACGGCCGGAAGTAGGGATCTGCGACGGCGGCGAAGCCCTAGGCGGCTGCGGCGGCGATTCGGTCGCTTGGCGTGTGCGCGAGGAGGAGATAGGAGGAGGCTGCGGGGATTCTTTTTATTTTGGAGTTTCCAAATCTCTTTTTTTTCTTAGAGACGAAGAAAAGAAGAAACCAAGCCGCACACGCGAGAAGCTGCAGTATTTTGGAGTTTCCGAACCGCACGCGTGAGGGCCACGGCCCATCTCTCTGACTACCAATATTTCTAGTAGTTGAAAAAAAGCTACACATATTTCTTGTTTATATTTTCTGAACTTTTTATAACTGCTCGAAGATAAGCACACTCATTTATTCCATGTTTTAAGGAAACTGATTTACAAAAGCAATAGACCTTTCACTCCTACCTTATGAAGCAAATCGTGTTTGATTTCGGGGAATAAAGGAGTTTTTTTTTTCTTTCATAGTTTGAGGGAAAGGGTTATAATCTGCTATTACAAGATGATGAATGAGCAAGTCCCTGCTCTAACCAAAGGGGTACCGCGGGCCATACGAGTAAGCCAATGTGAACATCTATATATTCTATGAAGATATTTTGACCGAAACAAACTCGTGTTCATCCATGAACATCTTTGATTTCATTGATGAGGTGATCATGCGGTGATCTGACGAGAGAAGCATCGCACAGAGCAACTAGAGCTCCAACGAAATCCGATTGCACCAGACTGGAAGGTTAGACCATTTTGAAGAGCCAAAGTCATATCTCCCATTATCGCATATATCTCTAATTCGGGTGTGTCATTACAATAGAACAATAATAAAGAGGGCAAAGATGACCTCTCATGCGCTACTTTTGAGTTCTGAGTACCATACTTGCACCAGCCAAGACACCCATTGGCGAGAAGATCCATCGAGCGAGAGCGCCAGCCAGTCCATCGGCGATGATTACCATGACGGTTTTGGTGCGCGGCTTGTCAAGTCGCTAATGGTACAATGTCCTTCAATACGAGCCTTGCCTTTGCAATAAGCTCTACAGTATGTTGGTGAATGTTACATAAGGAGCTCAAATGGCTACACGCGAAATCATTCGATGATTCTATTGGGGGTATACTCTTTTCGCGAACCAAGTCATTGCCCATACTCCAAATCTCCCGAAATGAGCAAGATGATGATACCAGACACCTCACTAGAATTATTCGTGAGTAGATGGAATAACCATTCATTCCCAACGTAGGCGATTTATTTGTTTGGGTTGTCCCACATAATGGGCAAGTCACTTGTCACCCTTTTTTGCAATTCCATGTTGTTATATTATCAATCTTGGATGCTTTATATGCTATTTTATATCATTTTTTAGGGCTAACCTATTAAGCTATTGCTAGTTGTTGTTTTCTGCTTGCTTTTTCCTTTTCAGAAAACCAATAGCAAATGAAGTCCAAACACGATGAAACTTTACGGTGATTTTTTCTGGACCAGAAGGGACCCTAGAAGGTTCGAGAGGAGGCTAGAAGAGCTACGAAAGAGCCACGAGTTCACAGGGTGCACCCCAGGGGGTAGCCGCGCCCCTTGAGCTCGGGGGCCCCACACAACTTCATTTGACCTAATTCCACCTCTATATATTCACCAATATTCCCAACCCAATAGAGAGCCACCCGAAGCATTTTTTTCCGCCGTCGCAAACCTCTATTCTTCTGTGATCCCATCCGGAGGCCTTTTCCGGTACTCTGCCAGAGGGGGAATCGATCACGGAGGGCTTCTACATCATCCTTGTTGCCTTCTGATGATGCGAGAGTAGTTCACCACAGACCTACAGATCCATAGCTAGTAGCTAGCTGGCTTCTTCTCTCTCTGTGATCTTCAATACAATGTTCTCCTCAATCTCCTTGGAGTTTTATCTGATCTTCTTTTGCGCTGTGTTTGTTGGGATCCGATGAATTGTGGATTTATGATCAAATTATTCATAGAAAGTAATTGAGTCTTTCTGAACATTATTATGCATGATTTTTACAGCTTTGTATTTCTCTCCAATCTATCTGTTTGGTTTAGCCAACTAGATTTATTTATATTCAGTGGGAGAGGTGCTTTGTAATGGGTTCAATCTTGCGGTGTCCTCACCCAGTGACAGAAAGGGTAGCGAGGCACGTATAGTGTTGTTGCCATTAAGGGTAAAATGACAAGGTTTATTTATTGATTGAGTTTACTTTGTCTACATCATGTCATCTTGCTTACGGCGTTACTCTGTTTGTCATGAACTTAATACCATAGATGCATGTGGATAGCGGTCGATTGGTGGAGTAATAGTGTCTGCGACACCTATATACATGATCATTGTCATGAATACGTCATACCTATGCGTTTTTTTACCAATTGTCCAACAATAATTTGTTTACCGATCGTATACTATGTGTTCGAGATAGAAGCCTATTGCTAAAAGACAAAAAACTTTGCTGCAATTTATTTACTTTTGTTTTTATCTATCTAACACTATCAGAATTGATCATTGCAAGTAATGAGTTCAAGGGGATTGGCAATCCTCTTTCACGCGTTGGGTGCAAGTATTTGCTTTTGTGTGTAGGTATTGTCAAAGGGAATTTGCTTGGTTGTCATATTGGTTCTATAACCTTGGTTCTCACTAAGGGAAATACTTATCTCTACTATACTGCTTCACCCTTCCTTTTCGGGGAAATCTCAACGCAGTTTACAAGTAGCACGACGGCCTTAAGCACGGGAAGAAGCACAAGCATGGCGGCGGCTCAAGCAACTCCATTCTCCGGTGAATTTCGTCCCCGATGTGGTTCCCGTCACACCGATGGTGAGGGATATGGCTTCATCCGACAACCCCGCGCGCCCATCATCACCACCTTGTCGTGATGGTCTCATCAGTGCAGGTTTCATTCCCGCGCGCAGCTGCCCATCACGCATGAAGCCTTCTCCTTCTAGCGCCATCCTCTTCTCTTGGCTATCACCGTTGCAGCGTTGTTGGCATGGCCGAGGGGGTGGTGTTGATGGTGGTGGCCGACGAGGTGGTGTTGATGGTGGTGGACGAGAGGGTGGTGGAGGCGATGATGGTGGTGGTGGTGGCCAAGAGGATGGCGGTGTTGATGTTGGTGGTGGTGGCCGTGAGGATGTCGGTGTTGATGGAGGTGGTGATGGTGATGGTGGTCGAGAGGATGGTGAAGTTGATTTCTTCACCAACGGCATCGTTTGAGTGGCGGTGGTCGAGGAGGTGGTGGTGCATGCCAAACATTGGCTCGATCCGCAACATATACATGTTATGTTTGTGGTGATTTTGGATCAAACATTGTGTTTGACGTGATGTCTTTTGGGTGAACTTTGCATGTTTTACTTTGAAAAACGGGATGATGAAACTTTATGTTATGACAGTTATGCTATGAATGTTTTCATTTGAATGTTTTTAAGATATGTATTGTGCAGTGTTTGAAGATGGTGCGGCTAGGACACAAAATCGAGACATTTTTATTTTTACTCCACTAACTTTTAGAGGATCGGCTAGGTACGACCACTGTTAGTGGAGTAAAATTTTACTCCACTAACTTTACTCCACCGTTTACTCCCTTAAGTTCTAGGGGATCAGTTAGAGTTGCTCTAACCAGTTGTAGTGGCCATCTAGCGCACACAGGGTGGTGCTGTTGGTCCCCTGATCTAGCGTCTTTAATCTCGGTGGCACTCACAGTTATCATTCTATTGTTGTCTTCTCCATGGTGTTGATGCAGGCTAAGATGCCGACTTTGTCTTGTTGGGTTGGCTGAAACCGCTTGTCTAGATTGGAAAACCATGTCAGGTACCATAACCTGATGAAACTGGATAATATGACAGTAACGCTCGAAGACTGAAGTTTCCTGTCAACTGGGGAAGTCGTTTGTCGTCCGATCTGCATCTTACAGTTGAAGATGAACTTACTTATTCGTCTCCGCATCTTTAACTTCAACCGTAGATCGTCCATACAAGGGCTCCCAGCGCTTCAGTTCTCCCGGTTAGACTTGCTCATTTACAATTTCTTTTCTTCTCCTTGCTATGCATCCTGTAAGGCTATAAGAGTGAATACACAGACCCAAGAGATCAGCGACTGGCCCTCCATAATTGACATGTCACAGATCGGTCGCATCATTTTCTTGACCGTTAAGTTGGACGAAGGGCCCATCCGCCAGCACGGTCATCTCTCTAAGACCTTCTCCTCTTTGAGGGCATTCCAACGAACACCTCGGGTGCATGGGCAGAGGTGGGTGGTCAGGCATCGGGGAAGGCCATCAAGGCAGCATGGGGTGGCCGACGCAGTCGCGCGAAGAGCAGCGAGTAGACGGCGTATGATGTCTGCTAGACTACATTGGTATTTCCCCAAAGAGGAAAGGATGATGCAGCACAGCGGCGGTAGGTATTTCCCTCAATGATGAGACTAAGGTTATCGAACTAGTAGGAGAACCAAGCAACACTACATAAACATCACCTGCACACAAATAACAAATACTCGCAACCCGTAAAAGGGGTTATCAATCCCTTTCGGGTAACGGCGCCAAAAATTGTCAAACGAACGTGATAAAAATATGATAGATAGGATAAATAGATCTCGGATAAAATAAATTGCAGCAAGGTATTTTTGTATTTTTGGTTTAATAGATCTGAAAATAAAAGCAAAGGAAAATAGATAAAAAAAGGCAAATATAATAAAGAAGAGACCTGGAGCCGTAGGTTTCACTAGTGGCTTCTTTCGAGAAAAATAGCAAATGGTGGGTGAACAAATTACTGTTGGGCAATTGATAGAACTTCAAATAATCATGACGATATCTAGGAAATGATCATTATATAGGCATCACGTCCAATATTACTAGACCGACTCCTGCCTGCATCTACTACTATTACTCCACACACCGACCGCTATCCAGCATGCATCTGGTGTATTAAGTTCATGGAGAAACGAAGTAATGCAATAAGAACGATGACATGATGTAGACAAGATCTATTTATGTAGAAATAGACCCCATCTTGTTATCCTTAATGGCAACGATACATACTTGTCGGTTCCCCTTCTGTCACTGAGATCAAGACCGTAAGATTGAACCCAACACAAAGCACCTCTTCCCATTGCAAGATAAATAGATCAAGTTAGCCAAAAAACCAAATATGGGAGAAGAAATACGAGCCTATAAGAAATCATGCATATAAGAGATCAAAGAAGACTCAAATAACTTTTATGGATAAAAAGAGATAGATCTGATCATAAACTCAAAGTTCATTGGATCCCAACAAACACACCGCGAAAAAATTACATCATATGGATCTCCAAGAGACCATTGTATTGAGAATCAAACGAGAGAGAGGAAGCCATCTAGCTACTAACTACGGACCCGAAGGTCTACAAAAGACTACTCACGAATCATCGGAGAGGCACCAATGGACATGATGAACCCCTCTGAGATTGTGTCTAGATTGGATCTGGTGTTTCTGGAACTTGCGGCGGTTGGAATTGATTTCCGTCGACTCTCGTAGGGTTTCTGGAATATTGTGGTATTTATAGAGCAAAGAGGCGGTCCGGGGGGCACTCGAGGTGGGCACAACCCACCAGGGCGCGCCCTGGTGGGTTGTGCTCACCTCGGAGCACCCCCCAGGCGCTTCTCCATCCCATTGGATGTCTTCTGGTCCAAAAAAATCCACAAAATGTTTCGCTGCATTTGGACTCCATTTGATATTAATTTTCTGCGATGTAAAAAACATGCAAAAAACAGCAACTGACACTTGGCACTATGTCAATAGGTCAGTACCAAAAAATGATATAAAATGACTATAAAATGGTTATAAAACATCCAAAAATGATAATATAACAGCATGGAACAATCAAAAATTATAGATACGTTGGAGACGTATCAGCATCCCCAAGCTTAATTCCTTCTCGTCCTCGAGTAGGTAAATGATAAAAACAGAATTTTTGTTGTGGATGTTGCCTAACATGTCATCTCATATTCTTTTCTTTATAGCATGTACACTTGGACTTTTATATGTTTCAAAGCAATAGTCTAGTTTTGACATGAGACTTAAATACTCAAGCATATCAACAAGCAACCATGTCTTTCAAAATATCAACGCTAATATAAGTTATTCCTTAGCCCATTATGCCCAATCATTGATCCATTCATGAAATACACTCGCATATTAGCTGCACCCAATGCTCAAGTATGACCATAGTGCCCCCTAGTTGGTGCTTTATAAGAGAAGATGGAGACTCAAATTAAAAATAAAAACTGCATAAAGTAAAAGAAAGGCCCTTCATAGAGGGTGATGTCGGCTAGGACTACGTCGGTATTTCCCCAAAAAGGAAGGGATGATGCAACACAGCGACGGTAGGTATTTCCCTCGGTGATGAAACCAAGGTTATCGAACCAGTAGGAGAACCAAGCAACACAATGTAAACAACCCCTGCACACAAATAACAACCACTCACAACCCGACGTGTTAAAGGGATTGCCAATCCCTTTCGGGTAACAGCGCCAAAAATTGGTGCGTGGACGGGAGAAAGTTGTAATAGAGTGAATAAATAGATCACAAATAAAATAAAGTGTAGCAAAGTATTTTTTTATATATTTTTGGTTCAATAGATCTAAAAATAAATGCAAAGAAAAAGTAGATCGCAAAGGCAAATATATGAGAAAGAGACCCGGGAGCCGTAGGTTTCACTAGTGGCTTCTCTCGAGAAAAATAGAAACGGTGGGTGAACAAATTATTGTTGGGCAATTCATAGAACTTTAAATAATCATGACAATATCCAAGCAATGATCATTATATAGGCATCACGTCCAAGATTAGTAGACCAACTCCTGCCTGCATCTACTACTATTACTCCACACATCGACCGCTATCCAGCATGCATCTAGTGTATTAAGGGCCTGTTCTGAACCTCCTTGAGCTTCTCAAACTCCACAAAATCAGAGCATCTCCAACAGCCGCCGGTCGCGCCGCGCGCAAGAAACACATATGCCACGCGCGCATCGGCTGGTTTGGCATGGCGCATTGCGCCCGCTCCAGCAGCCATGCTAAAATGCAGCGCGCGTGCCGCTCCAGCAGCACGCAAAAAAGCAGCGCGCGCGCTCATTCTAGGCTATTGGAAAATAGATAGATTGCATAGATTTTAACGATACAAAGGTATTTACATCGGAAACATAGATTGTATAATAATTAAAAACGACAAATGATAAAACACGAGATAGATTGCATAAAAAAACTAGTCTAAGTCGCTATCATCACTATCGTCATCCTCCTCGGCGGTGTCGTCCGAGGTATCCAGCCAGATGTCCAACCACCGATCATCATCCAGCGTGAAGAATGACTGCCCACCTGCTTCAACGAGATCGTACTGCGCGTTCGCCAACGCCTTGCGCCGACGCCTGTCCAACCGCGCCTCACGGAGCCTTCGCGTGTCCTCCTCGCGACGCCTTGCCTAGTAGGACTGCTCGTAGAAGACGTCCTCCGGGTGGCGGCGCCGCCACTCCGCCATGACCAGCTCGTCCTCCTGGGCGATGAGGAGGCAGCGCTGCCGCTCGGCGTGCTCCGCATGGTCTTGTGCTGTGTTCAGACACGGCGGCGGAGCATGGTCGAGCGCTTGCTGGAGCGTGTAGACATCCTGAAAGTTCATCTAGCCGCGCGGCCGGCCTAGGCGCCACGCCGCCGCGTCGTACGCACGGCCGGCCTCGCGCGCCGTCCCGTACGTGCCGAGGTCGAGCCGGAGATCGCCGGAGCGTAACTCCGCGTAGTAGCCGCCGTTGGGGCGCAGGCGGACGCCGCGGTAGCCGGACGCTCCTCGACGGCGCGGCGGCATGGCGGCGCGTCGGTGGCAGGGCACCGGTGTTGGAAATATGCCCTAGAGGCAATAATAAAAGTATTATTATTATATTTCTTTGTTCATGATGATAGTCTTTTATTCATGCTATAACTGTATTATCCGGAAATCGTAATACACGTGTGAATACATAGACCACAATATGTCCCTAGTGAGCTTCTAGTTGACTAGCTCGTTGTGATCAACAAATAGTCATGGTTTCCTGGCTATGGACATTGGATGTCGTTGATAACGGGATCACATCATTAGGAGAATGATGTGATGGACAAGACCCAATCCTAAGCATAGCACAAAGGTCGGTTAGTTCGTTTGCTAGAGCTTTTCCAATGTCAAGTATCTCTTCCTTAGACCATGAGATCGTGTAACTCCCGGATACCGTAGGAGTGCTTTGGGTGTACCAAATGTCACAACGTAACTGGGTGACTATAAAGGTGCATTACAGGTATCTCCGAAAGTGTCTGTTGGGTTGACACGGATCGAGACTGGGATTTGTCACTCCGTGTTACGGAGAGGTATCACTGGGCCCACTTGGTAGTGCATCATCATAATGAGCTCAAGGTGACCAAGGTGTTGGCCACGGGATCATGCATTACGGTACGAGTAAAGTGACTTGCCGGTAACGAGACTAAACAAGGTATTGGGATACCGACGATCGGGTCTCGGGCAAGTAACGTACCGATTGACAAAGGGAATTGTATACGGGGTTTGATCGAATCCTCGACATCGTGGTTCATCCGATGACATCATCGAGGAGCATGTGGGAGCCAACATGGGTATCCAGATCCCGCTGTTGGTTATTGACCGGAGAGTCTCGGTCATGTCTGCATGTCTCCCGAACCCGTATGGTCTACACACTTAAGGTTCAGTGACGCTAGGGTTATCAGGAAGACAAGTATGTGATCACCTAATGTTGTTCGGAGTCCCGGATGAGATCCCGGACGTCACGAGGAGTTCTGGAATGGTCCGGAGGTAAAGTTTTATATATGGGAAGTTGTTAAACGGACACCGGAAAGTTTCGGGGTCATACTGATATTGTACCGGGACCACCGGAGAGGTTCCGGGGGTCCACCGGGTGGGGTCACCCCTCCTGGGGGGGTCACTTGGGCTGCGTAGGGATAGCAGCCAGCCCCTAGTGGGCTTGGCGCGCCCCCCTCTTGGGCCCATGCGCCTAGGGTTTGGGGGGGAAACCCTAAAGGGGGCGCACCCCCCTTGCTTGGGGGGCAAGCCCCCCACCCTTTGGCCGCCGCCCCCTCTAGGGTTTCCCCTAGAGGGCCGGCCCCCCTTGCCCCTCTCCTCCTATATATAGAGGGGTGAGGGGAGGGCTGCAACAACACAACTTAAGGCGCAGCCCCTCCCCTCCCCAACACCTCTCCTCCTCCGTACGTGCTTGGCGAAGCTCTGTCGGAGTACTGCTGCATCAACTACACCACGCCGTCGTGCTGCCGTTGGAGCTGCCTTCCTCAACCTCTCCTTCCTCCTTGCTGGATCAAGATGGAGGAGACGTCGTCCGTCCCGTACGTGTGTTGAACGCGGAGGTGCTGTCCGTTCAGCACTTGGTCATCGGTGATCCGAATCACGTCGAGTACGACTCCATCATCACCATCCCCTTGAACGCTTCCGCACTCGATCTACAAGTGGTATGTATATGCAAACTCTTCCCTTGACTCGTTGCTTAGATGAACTCATAGATGGATCTTGGTGAAACCATAGGAAAAAATTTTAATTTTCTACAACGTTCCCCAACAGTGGCATCATGAGCTAGGTCTATGCATAGTTCTCTTTGCACGAGTGGAACACAATTTTGTTGTGGGCGTGGATCTTGTCAGCTTACTTGCCACTACTAGTCTTTTCTTGCTTCAACGGCATTGTGGGATGAAGCGGCCCGGACCAACCTTACACGTACGCTTACGTGAGACCGGTTCCACCGATTGACATGCACTAGTTGCATAAGGTGGCTGGCGGGTGTCTGTCTCTCCCACTTTAGTTGGAGCGGATTCGATGAAAAGGGTCCTTATGAAGGGTAAATAGAAGTTGACAAAATCACGTTGTGGTTATTCGTAGGTAAGAAAACGTTCTTGCTAGAACCCAATTGCAGCCACGTAAAAGATGCAACAACAATTAGAGGACGTCTAACTTGTTTTTGCAGCGATTGATCATGTGATGTGATATGGCCAGAAGTTGTGATGAATGATGAATTGTGATGTATGAGATCATGTTCTTTGTAATAGGATTCATGACTTGCATGTCGATGAGTATGACAACCGGCAGGAGCCATAGGAGTTGTCTTTATTTTTGTATGACCTGCGTGTCACTGAAGAACGCCATGTAACTTACTTTACTTTATTGCTAAACGTGTTAGTCATAGAAGTAGAAGTAGCCGTTGGCGTGACAACTTCATGAAGACACGATGATGGAGATCATGACGATGGAGATCATGGTGTCATGCCGGTGACAAGATGATCATGGAGCCCCGAAGATGAAGATCAAAGGAGCTATATGATATTGGCCATATCATGTCACTACTTTATATAATTGCATGTGATGTTTATTATGTTTTATGCATCTTGTTTACTTAGGACGACAGTAGTAAATAAGATGATCCCTTACAACAATTTCAAGAAGTGTTCTCCCCTAACTGTGCACCGTTGCTAAAGTTCGTCGCTTCTAAGCACCACGTGATGATCGGGTGTGATGGATTCTTACGTTCACATACAACGGGTGTAAGACAGTTTTACACAGCAAAACACTTAGGGTTAACTTGACGAGCCTAGCATGTACAGACATGGCCTCGGAACACGGAGACCGAAAGGTCGAACACGAGTCGTATGGAAGATACGATCAACATGAGAATGTTCACCGATGATGACTAGTCCGTCTCACATGATGATCGGACACGGGCTAGTCGACTCGGATCGTGTAACACTTAGATGACTAGAGGGATGTCTAATCTGAGTGGGAGTTCATAATTTGATTAGAACTTAATTATCATAAACTTAGTCTAAAACCTTTGCAAATATGTCTTGTAGATCAAATGGCCAACGCTCATGTCAACTTGAACTTCAACGCGTTCCTAGAGAAAACCAAGCTGAAAGATGATGGCAGCAACTATACGGACTGGGTCCGGAACCTGAGGATCATCCTCATAGCTGCCAGGAAACAATATGTCCTAGAAGGACCGCTAGGTGACGCTCCCGTCCCAGAGAACCAAGACATTATGAATGCTTGGCAGCCTCGTGCTGATGATTACTCCCTCGTTCAGTGCGGCATGCTTTACAGCTTAGAACCGGGCTCCAAAAATGTTTTGAGCATCACGGAGCATATGAGATGTTCGAGGAGCTGAAACTAGTTTCCCAAGCTCACGCCCGGGTCGAGAGATATGACATCTCCGACAAGTTCTATAGTTGTAAGATGGAGGAAAATAGTTCTGTCAGTGAGCACATACTCAAGATGTCTGGGTTGCACAACCGTATGACCCAGCTGAATATTAACCTCCCTGATGAAGCAGTCATTGACAGAATCCTTCAGTCGCTCCCACCAAGCTACAAGAGCTTTGTGATGAACTACAATATGCAGGGGATGGTAAAGACCATTCCTGAAGTATTTTCTATGCTAAAGTCAGCAGAGGTTGAAATCAAGAAAGAACATCAAGTGTTGATGGTCAATAAGACCACTAAGTTCAAGAAGGGCAAGGGTAAGAAGAAATTCAAGAAGGACGACAAAGAGGTTGCCGCGCCTGGTAAGCCAGTTGCCGGGAAGAAGTCAAAGAATGGACCCAAGCCTGAGACTGGGTGCTTTTATTGCAAGGGGAAGGGTCACTGGAAGCGGAACTGCCCCAAATACTTAGCGGATAAGAAGGCCGGCAACACAAAAGGTATATTCGATATACATGTAATTGATGTGTACCTTACTAGTACTCGTAGTAACTCCTGGGTATTTGATACCGGTGCCGTTGCTCATATTTGTAACTCACAGCAGGAGCTGCGGAATAAGAGGAGACTGGCAAAGGACGAGGTGACGATGCGCGTCGGGAATGGTTCCAGAGTCGATGTGATCGCCGTCGGCACGCTACCTCTACATTTACCTACGGGATTAGTTTTGAACCTTAATAATTGTTATTTGGTGCCAAGTTTGAGCATGAACATTGTATCTGGATCTCGTTTAATACGAGATGGCTACTCATTTAAGTCCGAGAATAATGGTTGTTCTATCTATATGAGAGATATGTTCTATGGTCATGCTCCGATGGTCAATGGTTTATTCTTAATGAATCTCGAACGTAGTGTTACACATATTCATAGCGTGAATACCAAAAGATGTAAAGTTGATAATGATAGTCCCACATACTTGTGGCACTGCCGCCTTGGTCACATTGGTGTCAAGCGCATGAAGAAGCTCCATGTTGATGGACTTTTAGAGTCTCTTGATTATGAATCGTTTGACACATGCGAACCATGCCTCATGGGCAAGATGACCAAGACTCCGTTCTCCGGAACAATGGAGCGAGCAACCAACTTGTTGGAAATCATACATACCGATGCGTGCGGTCCAATGAGTGTTGAGGCTCGCGGAGGATATCGTTATGTTCTCACTCTCACAGATGACTTGAGTAGATATGGGTATGTCTACTTGATGAAACACAAGTCTGAGACCTTTGAAAAGTTCAAGGAATTTCAGAATGAAGTAGAGAATCAACGCGACCGAAAGATAAAATTCTTACGATCAGATCGTGGAGGAGAATACTTAAGTCACGAATTTGGTACACACTTAAGAAAATGTGGAATCGTTTCACAACTCACGCCGCCTGGAACACCTCAGCGTAACGGTGTGTCCGAACGTCGTAATCGCACTCTATTAGATATGGTGCGGTCTATGATGTCTCTTACCGATTTACCACTATCATTTTGGGGATACGCTCTAGAGATAGCTACATTCACTTTAAATAGGGCACCGTCTAAATCCGTTGAGACGACACCGTATGAATTATGGTTTGGGAAGAAACCTAAGCTGTCGTTTCTAAAAGTTTGGGGATGCGATGCTTATGTCAAGAAACTTCAACCTGAAAAGCTCGAACCCAAGTCGGAAAAATGCGTCTTCATAGGATACCCTAAGGAAACCGTTGGGTATACCTTCTACTTAAGATCCGAGGGCAAGATCTTTGTTGCCAAGAACGGATCCTTTCTGGAAAAAGAGTTTCTCTCGAAAGAAGTAAGTGGGAGGAAAGTAGAACTCGATGAAGTACTACCTCTTGAGCGGGACAGTAGTGCAGCTCAGGAAGATGTTCCTGTGATGCCTACACCAACTGAAGAGGAAAATAATGATGATGATCAAGGTACTTCGGATCAAGTTGCTACTGAACTTCGTAGGTCCACAAGGACACGTTCCGCACCAGATTGGTACGGCAACCCTGTCCTGGAAATCATGTTGTTAGACAACGATGAACCTTCGAACTATGAAGAAGCGATGGCGGGCCCAGATTCCAACAAATGGCTTGGAGCCATGAAATCCGAGATAGAATCCATGTATGAAAACAAAGTATGGACTTTGACTGACTTGCCCAATGATCGGCGAGCGATAGAAAACAAATGGATCTTTAAGAAGAAGACGGACGCGGATGGTAATGTCACCATCTATAAAGCTCGACTTGTCGCTAAGGGTTATCGGCAAGTTCAAGGGATTGACTACGATGAGACTTTCTCTCCCGTAGCGAAGCTTAAGTCCGTCCGAATCATGTTAGCAATTGCCGCATACTATGATTATGAGATATGGTAGATGGACGTCAAAACGGCATTCCTTAACGGTTATCTTAAGGAAGAACTGTATATGATGCAGCCGGAAGGTTTTGTCGATCCTAAGAACGCTAACAAAGTATGCAAGCTCCAGCGATCCATTTATGGGCTGGTGCAAGCATCTCGGAGTTGGAACATTCGCTTTGATGAGATGATCAAAGCGTTTGGGTTTATGCAGACTTATGGAGAAGCCTGTGTTTACAAGAAAGTGAGTGGGAGCTCTGTAGCATTTCTCATATTATATGTAGATGACATAATCCTGATGGGAAATGATATAGAATTCTTGGACAGCATTAAGGCCTACTTGAATAAGTGTTTTTCAATGAAGGACCTTGGAGAAGCTGCTTATATATTAGGCATCAAGATCTATAGAAATAGATCGAGACGCCTCATAGGTCTTTCACAAAGCACATACCTTGATAAGATTTTGAAGAAGTTCAAAATGGATCAATCCAAGAAAGGGTTCTTGCCTGTATTGCAAGGTGTGAGATTGAGCTCGGCTCAATGCCCGACCACGGCAAAAGATATAGAAGAGATGAGTGTCATCCCCTATGCTTCAGCCATAGGATCTATTATGTATGCCATGCTGTGTACCAGACCTGATGTAAACCTTGCCGTAAGTTTGGTAGGTAGGTAACAAAGTAATCCCGGCAAGGAACACTGGACAGCGGTCAAGAATATCCTGAAGTACCTGAAAAGGACAAAGAACATGTTTCTCGTTTATGGAGGTGACGAAGAGCTCGTCGTAAAGGGTTACATCGACGCTAGCTTCGACACAGATCTGGATGACTCTAAGTCACAAACCGGATACGTGTATATGTTGAATGGTGGAGCAGTAAGCTGGTGCAGCTGCAAGCAGAGCGTCGTGGCAGGATCTACATGTGAAGCGGAGTACATGGCAGCCTCGGAGGCAGCGCATGAAGCTATTTGGGTGAAGGAGTTCATCACCGACCTAGGAGTCATACCCAATGCGTCGGGGCCGATCAAACTTTTCTGTGACAATACTGGAGCTATTGCCCTTGCGAAGGAGCCCAGATTTCACAGGATGACCAGGAACATCAAGCGTCGTTTCAACTCCATCCGTGAAAATGTTCAAGATGGAGACATAGAAATTTGCAAAGTACATACGGATCTGAATGTCGCAGATCCGTTGACTAAACCTCTCTCGCGAGCGAAACATGATCAACACCAGAACTCTATGGGTGTTCGATTCATCACAATGTAACTAGATTATTGACTCTAGTGCAAGTGGGAGACTGTTGGAAATATGCCCTAGAGGCAATAATAAAAGTATTATTATTATATTTCTTTGTTCATGATAATAGTCTTTTATTCATGCTATAACTGTATTATCCGGAAATCGTAATACACGTGTGAATACATAGACCACAATATGTCCCTAGTGTGCTTCTAGTTGACTAGCTCGTTGTGATCAACAGATAGTCATGGTTTCCTGGCTATGGACATTGGATGTCGTTGATAACGGGATCACATCATTAGGAGAATGATGTGATGGACAAGACCCAATCCTAAGCATAGCACAAAGGTCGGTTAGTTCGTTTGCTAGAGCTTTTCCAATGTCAAGTATCTCTTCCTTAGACCATGAGATCGTGTAACTCCCGGATACCGTAGGAGTGCTTTGGGTGTACCAAACGTCACAACGTAACTGGGTGACTATAAAGGTGCATTACAGGTATCTCCAAAAGTGTCTGTTGGGTTGACACGGATCGAGACTGGGATTTGTCACTCCGTGTTACGGAGAGGTATCAGTGGGCCCACTCGGTAGTGCATCATCATAATGAGCTCAAGGTGACCAAGGTGTTGGCCACGGGATCATGCATTATGGTACGAGTAAAGTGACTTGCCGGTAACAAGACTGAACAAGGTATTGGGATACCGATGATCGGGTCTCGGGCAAGTAACGTACCGATTGACAAAGGGAATTGTATACGGGGTTTGATCGAATCCTCGACATCGTGGTTCATCCGATGACATCATCGAGGAGCATGTGGGAGCCAACATGGGTATCCAGATCCCGCTGTTGGTTATTGACCGGAGAGTCTCGGTCATGTATGCATGTCTCCCGAACCCGTAGGGTCTACACACTTAAGGTTCGGTGACACTAGGGTTATCAGGAAGACAAGTATGTGATCACCGAATGTTGTTCGGAGTCCTGGATGAGATCCCGGACGTCACGAGGAGTTTCGGAATGGTCCGGAGGTAAAGTTTTATATATGGGAAGTTGTTAAACGGACACCGGAAAGTTTCGGGGTCATACCGGTATTGTACCGGGACCACCGGAGAGGTTCCGGGGGTCCACCGGGTGGGGCCACCCTTCCCGGGGGGTCACTTGGGCTGCGTAGGGATAGCAGCCAGCCCCTAGTGGGCTTGGCGCGCCCCCCTCTTGGGCCCATGCGCCTAGGGTTTGGGGGGGGGAACCCTAAAGGGGGCGCACCCCCCTTGCTTGGGGGGCAAGCCCCCCACCCTTTGGCCGCCGCCCCCCTCTAGGGTTTCCCCTAGAGGGCCGGCCCCCCTTGCCCCTCTCCTCCTATATATAGAGGGGTGAGGGGAGGGCTGCAACAACACAACTTAAGGCGCAACCCCTCCCCTCCCCAACACCTCTCCTCCTCCGTACGTGCTTGGCGAAGCTCTGTCGGAGTACTGCTGCACCAACTACACCACGCCGTCGTGCTGCCGTTGGAGCTGCCTTCCTCAACCTCTCCTTCCTCCTTCCTGGATCAAGACGGAGGAGACGTCGTCCGTCCCGTACGTGTGTTGAACGCGGAGGTGCTGTCCGTTCAGCACTTGGTCATCGGTGATCCGAATCACGTCGAGTACGACTCCATCATCACCATCCCCTTGAACGCTTCCGCACTCGATCTACAAGTGGTATGTAGATGCAAACTCTTCCCTTGACTCATTGCTTAGATGAACTCATAGATGGATCTTGGTGAAACCGTAGGAAAAAATTTTAATTTTCTGCAACGTTCCCCAACAGCCGGGGCGGCGGAGGCGCGTCGGTGGCGGGGCGCTGGAGCGGCGCGTGGCAGAGAGAGAGGAAGAGGAGAAGAGGAGACGTGGAGAGGCGCGTGGCGCGCGCCGCACTTTATAGGCGCGCCGGAAGTGGCACGCAAAAGATGGCGCGCGAGCTAGCGCCTTTCCGCGCGCGCGCAAGCGGTTTCCGCGCGCGTGGTTTTCCCGCCGCCGCTGGAGCGCGGCAAAATGCCCCCCGCGCGCTAAAGGCTGCGTTTACCGCGCGCGCGCGTCGTTTCGTGCGGCCGTTGGAGATGCTCTCAGCTTCTAGAGCTTGCTTCGAACTTCACCTAGTGATTCCGTTTGTTCGGCAGTGTTTGTAGCTTCTCTCCATGATTTGGCCCAGCTGGGAGCCTATTTGGCTGTTGGGTGCCAGTTTGGGCCGGATGGAGGCAGCCCACCTTGTACCGTTGTGTGGAGGAGGACTGGCCACGTGCCCTCGCACAGAATACGAGCGAGGCGAGCATCCCATGAGCGGCTGGGAGCTGTTTCGCAAATCGTTTTTTACTTCGCGGTGGCATCCTCTTGTAATTAGTAGGAACTCCTCGCTTCTTCGTATTGTGGAGCTGGGCTTCCCTTACTTCTCATTTTTGCACTATGGGATCGCTCAGCTTCTCGTTTCCATCTTCTACGAGCTAAATCATTCGGGACTACTTCACTCGAGAATTTTGAGAAGATAGAAGCTGGAGGAGATCAGAACAGGCCCTAAGTTCATGGAGAAACTGAGTAATGCAATAAGAACGATGGCATGATGTAGATCAGATCTATCTATGTAGAGATAGACCCTATCGTTTTATCCTTAGTAGCAACGATACATATGTGTCGGTTCCCCTTCTGTCACTGAGATCAAGCACGGTAAGATCGAACGTACTACAAAGCACTTCTTCCCATTGCAAGATAAATAGATCAAATTGGCCAAATAAAACCCAAATATCGGACTATAAGAGATCATGCGTAAACAGATCAAAAAAACTCAAATACTTTCATGGATATAAAAAGATATAACTGATCATAAACTCAATGTTAATTAGATCCCAACAAGCAGACCGTAAAAAGAGTTACATCATATGGATCTCCAAAAGACCATTGTATTGAGAACTCAGCGAGAGAGAGGAAGTCATCTAGCTACTAACTACGGACCCGAAGGTCTACAAAGAACTACTCACGCATCACCGGAGAGGCACCAATGGAGGTGGTGAACCCCATCCGAGATGGTGTCTAGATTGGATCTAGTGGTTCTAGACTTTGCGGCGGCTGGATCAATATTTCGTTGACGCCCCTAGGGTTTTGAGAATATTGGGGTATTTATAGAGCAAAGAGGCGGTCCAGGGGGCACCCGAGGTGGGCACAACCCACCAGGGCGCGCCTGGGCCTCCTGGTGCGCCCTGGTGTGTTGTGCTCTCCTCGGAGCACCCTCTAGGCGCAGCCAACGCCCATTAGGTGTCTTCTGGTCCATAAAAAATCTCTGTAAAGTTTCGTAGCATTTGGACTCCGTTTAGTATTGATTTTCTGCGATGCAAAAAACATCCAAAAAACAGCAACTGACACTTGGCATCCAAAAAAGATATAAATGACTATAAAATGATTATAAAACATCCAGATTGATAATATAACGGCATGGAACAATAAAAAATTATAGATACGTTGGAGACGTATCAGCATACTGATACGTCTCCAACATATCTATAATTTATGAAGTATTCATGTTGTTTTACTATCATTCTTGGATGTTTTACAATCATTTTATAGCAACTTTATATCATTTTTTGGGACTAATCTATTGGCCCAGTGCCAGTTATTGTTTTTTCTTGTTTTTTACATCGCAAGAAATCAATATCAAACGGAGTCCAGACACCGCGAAACTTTTTGAAGATATTTTTATGGACCAGAACACCCAAGATGAGTGACGGTGTCATGGACAAGGGGGTACTCACCACGTTGTCCCCCGACCAGCTGGATCAGGCTGAGGAACCCCACGACGGTTCATTCATGGGCCACTTCGGGCAGCCCATGTCGCATACAAGGGGGTTTCCACAAGACTTGGCGCCCAAGCCAAGGACTCTCCAAAATCCTAGGCCTCCGGTGCATATATAAATCGAGGCCAGGCTAGTCAATAGACAATCTAATATTCATTACTACAGTCTCGTGGTAGACATATGTACTCTGTACTACACCCATATGAATACAATCAAAAGCAGGACATAGGATTTTACCTCCATCAAGAGGGTCCGAACCTGGGTAAAACATGTGTCTGTGTTACCATCGCTCCAAAACGCCTAACTCAGGACCCCTACTACGAGATACGCTGAATATAGAACCGACATTGGTGTTTTCATTGAGAGCCTGCTAGGTGTTCGTCGTGGTTTGATGGGGATCAAAATCAATGATCAGGTGATGTTTTTCCAGTTAGATCAGTATTGTATAAACTGGTTTGTTTGCAAAGAGTTTTTTGTTGTTGCCTATTTTGTTTTGTCTGCATATCAAATCGGAGTCGGCAGAGAACCAGATCGGACCCGAGCTACCCTGCACGCCGTAAAAATCTTGGAGAAGTGCGCGTACAAAAGGCAGCCTAGAGCTGGCAGATTCCTTGTACGGGTCAAATCAAAAATTATATAGTACTCCAGTGCGTGTGGCCGGCCGACGGGAGTTCAGATCGGCGGCAACACAACAACCAAATTTGTTTTGAAAGAATTCCTTATTTAACACTATCTTAAATTTCGTTTTTTTATTTGACACCGAAAAACTTTTTGTTCCCCATATAACATCGACTCTAAATTTTATATCTTTTATGACACTCTTGTCTGTTTTTTCATCTAATGCTGTTAAGTGGCACATAAAAAGACATTTTTACCCTTGGTGTAATATGAGCAGGCCATCTGGCGCAAGTCGCCCGCTCCCTGATACGTGCATCCATCCCCGCCTGCTACTAAGCACGACCACGCCAAACACTTGATAGCATTGGCTCAACAGCCACACACCCGCGCACGCACGGCCGCAATTACACAACTCGTGTGTGCAAAAACGTATTGTACTATGTACGTACTAACCAGTTAATTCTCTCAGTTCCATCTTGATCCATCCATCCAGCCGGCCGGTTTGGTTGCACAAGTCGCCTCGCGGTCGCGCTCCTTACTCTCGTATTCACGTCGCCAGTGCGGCGACCCAAGCCCACATTACGCGGATCCTGGACAGAGAGCTTGTAAATGCTTGTACACAAGAGCTAGCATAAGCACTTGATCAAAAAAAATGGAACTTGGCTACACACCGAGCAACCAAACCGGCCACATAAACACATGCGGTTAGAGATCTGCATGCAGCTGCTCAGCTACGTACCCGCATACAACAAACCAAGTCGGCTAGGCAAGTATTCTTTCATCAGTAGCAATTATTAAATTTTTGATCACATACCACATCAGGGGTAAAAGGGTCTTTTCATGTGTCATTTAACGTTGTTAACGCTTAAAATGGATGAAAGTGTTATAAAAGGCATAAAATTTAGACTCGGTGTCATGTAGGGAAGAAATTGTTTTACGGTGTCAAATAGGGCAAAAATATTTTAACACAGTGTTAAATAAGGAATTCTCTCATTTGTTTTCTTCCCTTTTTTAATGGGACATGCTACCCGTCCGCCGGCTGATCTTTTTAAAAGATCAGCCGTGTCGCAAGCCATCAGATCTGTGCCACATCGAGCGCTCAAACGTGCCTTCATTATTGCAACACTGGTCTTGTTGCAGGATTACTTCCGCAACACAGGTCTTGTTGCAGAATTATTTCTACAACACATGTCTTGTTGTAGTTTGTTTGGAACAGTTATTTTGTTGCATTTTTTGCAACAGAGTTTTTGTTACAATTTATTTTTGCAACCGAGATTTTGTTGCAGAAAAAATTCGCAAGAGAAATTTTGTTGTAAAAAAAGACCCGTTGTAGACCATTGCAACACTATATATGTTTCAGAAACATAGCTCCTATTGCAGAAGCGCGTTCGACAATGGATGGTATGTGGGCTCTCACTGGGACACGTGTAAGGCACAGGAGGTAGTGGACACGGACGCTGCGATCCACCAGGTGATCGTAAGAGTTCCGCTCTTTTAATTCAACTCCTAGCCGGCCATTGTTTGCTGCTACCTTTTTTTCCTTTGATTAAGGGCATAGCCAACCATAGATGTAGCTTGTGAGGACGTGTTGCACATCATGGGAGATCCTGCCCGGCTGCGTTCCAGTCAAGAATGCGCACGCAGCATCAAGCTAGAGCAACAGACACATGCCAAATTCGGATCGCTCGGCGGCATACAGGGAGACCTAATCCTTCTTTATTTTCTTTGTTATTCAACGAAGGCGGACTTTGCTTTTTGCTAATCATAGTCTTTCTTGCACTTCTCACGTGTTGGTACTAGTGCTATTACTAGATGCAAGTCCATGAACTAGATTAATCCTAATAATTTTTTACATGGATTTATTTTTTCCAAGGAATTATTACTCTGGCCTGTTCCATTTTCTACACACAGGTCTGTCAAATGGTGGCCGCATTAACGACGGCCACGTGATGGCTCGGTCAGTTTCCGTACACAGCTCGGCGAATGCCGCATCCGGAGCTCGGACCGACCTATGAATTCAGACTTTGTCATGCATATACCGCATCACGCCGACGCCCTGCATCGACATTGACTTCGGCGCCAGGTCACATATCTTTAAATAAATTATTTTGCGTCAATTAATTATGCGAGGTTTTTCTTCTATATTTATATTATTATTTTTTGGACTGCACTATTTCCTGTGTGTAGGTAAACGACTTCGACTGCGTCACGCGGTCAGTTCGGCAAACCGATGTCATCATCCCAATCGGCATAAATTGGCTCGTGTGCTCATCTTGTTGGTCGAATCGCCATACCGACATGTTCGGTTGCCTCAAGGACTTCGGTATCACCGAAAGAGCTATACCTCGGCGGGTGTTCGGCACACGGGCCATATTTCTATTATTATTCGCTTTGCTTAAAATATTAATTATGCAACCAATTTTTTACTTTATTATTATTACCTCTGCCTTGCACTATCGTATGTGTGCAGATAGTTAATTTTTTGCCGCGTCACGCAGTCACCTCGGCATACGGAGTCGTCCTCTCGCCTCCATCAACCAAATTCCACCGTCACCATGGTGTGATACCCTGTGTCGCCATCATCGCGTCGTCGCTTCATCAAACTAACGTTCACCATGCCGACCTGTTTTGACATGTCGACTGGCACAGGGGCTTCAATATCACGCTGCCGAACTACTCTGTCTCCTCGGCAGGACCGGGGGCTTCGCCTCGGCACTTCGGCACTGTCGTGCTATCACTTCATCAAGCCGAGCTTTTCGCTTGGGTACGTCACGACCGGCTTGGGGATTGGGACCTTGAGCCGCTACAGGCTCGGCCCACGTCACACCGAGCACATTAACCAGTTAAGTCGCTTTCGTGCTAAAAAACATTTGGTTTTAAATTTTGTTCAGTTTGACCAAGTGTTATACTTTTTTGACAAAAAGTCGTTTACGGAAAAGTTTCTTTGTCAAAACCTCGTTTGTTGCAAACAAATTCAAATACCCCGTTTAGTTGGGGGCTTCCTTTATGAAGCCTTTCCTCTTGCATATGATTATACTTGTATGGTTTCGTTCCTTGTTCGTGTATTATGCCACAATATGCACCATGTTGAATTAAGTGTTCCGTAAACTGGGTTGCCTTGCTCCTGTGTTTACCCCTACGTTCCCGATTGTTCAGCTAGGGAGTAAATGGAGCACCTCTGCGATTGTCACGACCGGATCATACAAGCTCGGATCTCAGACTGGGTGAAGCCGAAAGCTAGCGCTCTTATTGTTTTCAATCATGGTCGGCACACAACGGAACTCATGAGTACAAAAAAATCTATTGCATAAGTCTCATAGTAACAATGAGCAACCGAAGAAAGGTATCGATGGGGGTACTATTTTCTTCGAAGATGCTTCTTACACTTCATCAGTAATATAACATAAGTTCCCTGAGCGCGCTTTTTCTGTTATAGCCTTATGGCCTGATTGCCTAGTTATCAGAAACACCATCGATATTCTCGACAGGTGTAGTACATAACACTTTTCGTCCCTTGACCGAAGAGGTAGAAGCGGACGGTCAGTTAAGACGCGTTTAAAGTTCGGGTGAAGACAAATATGATATAATTACTTCGGTACATATAATCATTATACATAAAATTCTTTTACCCAAGTCACTTGGGGGCTCTTAAATTAGTATGAGCCATTTTTGTTAGTCGCTGCACAATATTTTTCTACCACTCCTTTCTCGACTCGGGTGTATGATCAATAGCCGGGTAGCCTGGTTTCTCTCTAAAGCCGCTCGCGTTTAGTTCGCTAAACTGGCCTGAGAAACACTCCGCCTTCGGGATAGGGAGGTTGAAGCCGAAGGCTGACCCACTTGAAGTCTAGAGATCAGATGTGTCATGTCAAAGCACAACGAAAGTACAATTTTAAGACCAATTTCATATTGGCACCAAAATAGCTTGATTCAATTTAGACGTAAAGTTTTTTACGCATGTTTGTTGGCATTTTTTGAGCTTATAACATCTTTCACCTATTTTCTGTTTCAGGAAGCGGGACATTCTCTCGGTTGAGGTGTTCGGCATGAAACTCTTTTCTAAAACTACAGTTCAGCATCTTTCCTGCTGAACTCCACCTCGGTATTGTCAAAACATACATGACAGTTGAACTTGTTCCCGAGGAGGTACGATCCTAGGGTCGGTCATTTTGCCCAACCCAATTCCCGGGGGCTACTGCATTGACAATCCAATGCAGAAAATTTAAGTGCAATATAGTTTTCGAGGAGATTATGATCCTCAGGTTGGTCGGCCGCACCCAACTTGAGTCTCGAGGACTTTGCACACCGCTTTTTGTCCCGAAGTATTCTGCCGAGCTAGGAGTTGATCCTCAGGCCGATTTTGCGAATCAACCTGGGTCTCAGGGGCTACTGGGATCAGCAGTCTTATGTCATCCTTCACGTGCATCTCGGGTTTTAGACCGATACACACCTTGAGGGCTACTGGCTATATATCTCGGCAGAGAATAAATTGCACCAATAAAAAATATTGAAAAAAAAATTGGCCCGCAGTCGGGGTCGTGCATCACCTCGGAAGAAGTCCGGCATAAAGCTTGGGCGCCAGTGGCTGGCTCCATAGAGGGCATTTCCGACATTAAGCTCGGCTAAACTCCTTCAACTTTTTTGAACCAAGGTGATCTATGACACCTTGGATACAGTCTGGCATTGGAGCTCGGATACAGTCCGGCGTTGGAGCTTGGACATAGTCCGACGCTGGAGCTCGGATGCAGTTCGGCGTTGGAGCTCGGCTGTAACAATACTCTTCGGATACAGTCCGGCGTTGGAGCTCGGATACATTCCAATGTTGGAGCTCGGAAGCGTCCGGTGTTGGTGCTCGGCTGTAAAAGATACCTTGAATGCAGTCCGGCATTGGATCTCAGACGCAAGAGGACACTGCCGCCCGAGAACAACTTCAAACCTGAGGTGTGGTATAAAAATAACAAGGCATTTATAAAGGCTGAAAACTTAAAGGGGCCCCTCGGATACCTGATGTGTAAAACTCTTCGGATTCACTTCGGTGATCCTCAAGATTGAAGATGAGAAGATTTGTTGAACCAGTTTTCAAGACCGACGACCAAAGGTGAAGAACAGTTTGGAAGAATTGAGGAGCGTCCCCAACTTGAAGACCGGTTTAGGGGGCTACTGACGGTGTCATGGACAAGGGGGTGCTCACCACGTCGTCCCCCGACCAGCTGGATCGGGCTGAGTGTCGGTGTCAAAACTAGTGGATCTCTGGTAGGGGGTCCCAAACTGTGCGTCTAAGGCGGATGGTAACAGGAGGTGGGGGACACAATGTTTACCCAGGTTCGGGCCCTCTCGATGGAGGTAATACCCTACTTCCTGCTTGATTGATCTTGATGATATGCGTATTACAAGAGTTGATCTACCACGAGATCGGAGAGGCTAAACCCTAGAAGCTAGCCTATGGTATGATTGTTGTTGTCCTACGGACTAAACCCTCCGGTTTATATAGACACCGGAGGGAGCTAGGGTTACACGGAGTCGGTTACAAGGGAGGAGATCTACATATCCGAATTGCCAAGCTTGCCTTCCACACAAAGGAGAGTCCCACCCGGACACGCGACGAAGTCTTCAATCTTGTATCTTCATAGTCCAACAGACCGGCCAAGGGATATAGTCCGGCTGTCCGAGGACCCCCTAATCCAGGACTCCCTCAGTAGCCCCTCAACCAGGCTTCAATGATGATGAGTCCGGCGCGCAGATTGTCTTCGACATTGCAAGGCGGGTTCCTCCTCCGAATACTCCATAGAAGATTTTGAACACAAGGATAGTGTCCGGCTCTGCAAAACAAATTCCACATACCACCGTAGAGAGTATAGTATTTCCACAAATCTAATCTGCTGACAACTTTTCATAATGTGACATCACGCCCTGGCCCCGGTCATTATTCAAACCATTTTTCTCAACCAGCCACTGCACGTGTTGCGAGGCAGTTTTATTGGCACGTCTTGTCGAAGCAGACATCGTGTCCCCTTATCACGGGATTCTCATTAATACGGGTGTGGGTAACCCAATCGTGCTCGTTAGTACGACTCCTCGATTTTAGGCAAGTTCCAAACGGCCATGCGAAGGACGCTTGATAGTTGCCCTCTTTATAAAGGGGCCAAAGCCTGTACTTTTCTTATCGCGCTCAATCCCTCCCTTCCCCCACCCCGAGTTCCAACACCCAAGGCTCAGGCGAAGCGCTTCGGACCTTCAACCATGTACAGATCCAACCTTCAGGGCCGGTGGATGGCTTCCTCTGTCACAAAGGAGGGCATCAAGAAGCTAAGGGAGGCCAGGTATCTGACCGCCGAAATCTTGCACAGGCTGCCTGCCCGATGGCAGGTCATCCCCACTCCCGAACCCAACGAGAGTGTCGTATTTGTTTCCCACTTCCTCCGAGGGCTGGGCTTTAGTCTTGATCCCTTCGTCAGAGGGCTCATGTTCTATTATGTGCTCGACTTCCATGATCTAGCTCCGGATTCCATTCTTCACATCTCGTCGTTTATCGTCGTATGTGAGGCCTTCCTATGCATCACCCCACACTTCGGATTATGGCTCAAGACCTTCAATGTGAAGCCAAATATGATCAATGGGCGACACACAGAATGCCGAGGTGCCACAACAAGCAAGGGCGTCGATGCCCCATGGCCAAAGGGTTCCGTCCCGGAGATATCCAACTTATGGCAGCGGGAGTGGTTTTACATCACAGCTCCCCGAAGTACTAAGTGGGTGGCTGCCCCCGCCTTCCGTTCAGGCCCCCACCACAACTGGCGTCATGGGTCAACAAGGGGCTAGACTAGGGGTCGGTTAAAGACGTGCCGGCATTGCAAAGTCGCATCCGAGATCTCCTCAAGAGGGATGTCGGTTGATGTCTACTACACAATCTTCTTCTTGTAGACGTTGTTGGGCCTCCAAGTGCTGAGGTTTGTAGGACAGTAGCAAATTTCCCTCAAGTGGATGACCTAAGGTTTATCAATCCGTAGGAGGCGTAGGATGAAGATGGTCTCTCTCAAGCAACCCTACAACCAAATAACAAAGAGTCTCTTGTGTCCCCAACACACCCAATACAATGGTAAATTGTATAGGTGCACTAGTTCGACGAAGAGATGGTGATATAAGTGGTATATGGATAGTAGATAAAGGTATTTGTAATCTGAAATTATAAAAACAGCAAGGTAACTAATGATAAAAGTGAGCGTAAACGGTATTGCAATGCATTGAAACAAGGCCTAGGGTTCATACTTTCGCTAGTGTAAGTTCCCTCAACAATACTAACATAATTGGATCATAAAACTATCCCTCAACATGCAACAAAGAGTCACTCCAAAGTAACTAATAGCGGAGAACAAATGAAGAGATTATGGTAGGGTACGAAACCACCTCAAAGTTATTCTTTCCAATCAATCCGGTGGGCTATTCCTATAAGTGTCACAAACAGCTCTAGAGTTCGTACTAGAATAACACCTTAAGACACAAATCAACCAAAACCCTAATGTCACCTAGATACTCCAATGTCACCTCAAGTATCCGTGGGTATGATTATACGATATGCATCACACAATCTCAGATTCATCTATTCAACCAACACATAGAACCTCAAAGAGTGCCCCAAAGTTTCTATCGGAGAATCACAACAAAGACGTGTGCCAACCCCTATGCATAGGTTCCCAATGTCACGAAACCCGCAAGTTGATCACCTTAACATACATCAAGTGGCACATGGTATCCCATTGTCACCACAGATATCCACGGCAAGACATACATCAAGTGTTCTCAAGTCTTTAAAGACTCAATCCGATAAGATTACTTCAAAGGGGAAACTCAATTCATTACAAGAGAGAAGAGGGGGAGGAGAAACATAAGATCAAACTATAATAGCAAAGCTCACAATACATCAAGATCGTGCCAAATCAAGAACACGGGAGAGAGAGATCAAACACATAGCTACTGGTACATACCCTCAGCCCCGAGGGAGAACTACTCCCTCTTCGTCATGGGGAGCGTCGAGATTATGAAGATGGCCACCAGAGAGGGTTCCCCCCTCCGGCAGGGTGCCGGAACAGGGTCCCGATTGACTTTTGGTGGCTACGGAGGCTTCTGGCGGCGGAAATCCCGATCTATATTGCCTTCTGGAAGTTTTAGGTCACGTATGTATATATGGGTGCAGGAGGTACATCAGGGGAGCCACGAGGGCCCCACGAGACAGGGGGCGCGCCCTAGGGGGGGCCCCCACCCTCGTGAGCACCTCGTTTCTTCCTTGATGTGGGGTCCAAGTCCATCAGGTGTGTTTCCTTCCAAAAATAACTCCTCCACTTGATTTCGTTCCGTTTCGACTCCGTCTGATATTCCTTTTCTTCAAAACACTGAAATAGGCATAAAACAAAAAATCTGGGTTGGGCCTCCGGTTAATAGGTTAGTCCCAAAAATAATATAAAAGTGGATAATAAAGCCCAATATTGCCCAAAACAGTAGATAATATAGCATGGAGCAATCAAAAATTATAGATACGTTGGAGACGTATCAAGCATCCCCAAGCTTAATTCCTGCTCGTCCTCGAGTAGGTAAATGATAAAAAAAAGACAATTTTTGATGTGGAATGCTAGTTGGCATAATTTCAATGTAATTATTCTTACTTTTGATATGAATATTCAGATCCGAAAGATTCAAGACAAAAGTTCATATTGACATAAAAATAATAATACCTCAAGCATACTAACTGAGCAATCATGTCTTCTCAAAATAACATGGCCAAAGAGAGCTATCCCTACAAAATCATATAGTCTGGCTATGCTCCATCTTCACCACACAACATATTTAAATCATGCACAACCCCGATGACAAGCCAAGCAATTGTTTCATACTTTTGATGTTCTCAAACTTTTTCAATCTTCACGCAATACATGAGCGTGAGCCATTGATATAGCACTATAGGTGGAATAGAATGGTGGTTGTGGAGAAGACAAAAGGGAGAAGATAGTCTCACATCAACTAGGCGTATCAATGGGCTATGGAGATGCCCATCAATAGATATCAATGTGAGTGAGTAGGGATTGCCATGCAACAGATGCACTAGAGCTATAAATGTATGAAAGCTTAACAAAAGAACTAGTGGGTGCGCATCCAACTCGCTTGCTCATGAAGACCTATGGCATTTTGAGGAAGCCCATCATTGGAATATACAAGCCAAGTTCTATAATGTAAAATTCCCACTAGTATATGAAAGTGACAACATATGAGACTCTCTATATGAAGAACATGGTGCTACTTTGAAGCACAATATATGAGACTCGCTATATCATGGTGCTACTTTGAAGCACAAGTGTGGAAAAAAGGATAGTAGCATTGCCCCTTTTATTTTTTTATTTTTATTTGGCCTTCCCTTTTTTTATTTGGCCTTTCTCTTTTTTTATTTGGTCTTTCTTTCTTTTTTGGCCTTTCCCCCTTTTTTTATTGGGACAATGCTCTATTGAATGATGATCATCACACTTCTATTTATTTACAACTCGATGATACAACTCGATACTAGAACAAAGATGACTCTATATGAATGCCTCCGGCGGTGTACCGGGATATGCAATGAATCAAGAGTGGCAACTATGAAAGAATTATGAACGGTGGCTTTGCCACAAATAATATGTCAACTACATGATCATAAGCAATATGACAATGATGAATGTGTCATGATGAACTAGATGGTGGAAAGTTGCATGGCAATATATCTCGGAATGGCTATGGAAATGCCATAATAGGTAGGTATGGTGGCTGTTTTGAGGAAGGTATATGGTGGGTTTATGGTACCGGCGAAAGGTGCGTGGTACTAGAGAGGCTAGCAAAGGTGGAAGGGTGAGAGTGCGTATAATCCATGGACTCAACATTAGTCATAAAGAACTCACATACTTATTGCAAAAATCTATTAGTTATCGAAACAAAGTACTATGCGCATGCTCCTAGGGGGATAGATTGGTAGGAAAAGACCATCGCTCGTCCCCGACCACCACTCATAAGGAAGACAATCAATAAATAAATCATGCTCCGACTTTGTCACATAACGGTTCACCATACGTGCATTCTACGGGAATCACAAACTTTAACACAAGTATTCTTTAAACTCACAACTACTCAACTAGCATGACTCTAATATCACCATCTCCATATCTCAAAACAATTATCAAGTATCAAACTTCTCATAGTATTCAACACACTCATAAGAGAATTTTATTATTCTTGAATACCTAGCATATTAGGATTTTAAGCAAATTACCATGCTATTTAAGACTCTCAAAATAATCTAAGTGAAGCATGAGAGTTCATCTATTTCTTCAAAATAAAACTACCACTATGCTCTAAAAGATATAAGTGAAGCACTAGAGCAAATGACAAACTACTCCGAAAGATATAAGTGAAGATCAATGAGTAGTTGAATAATTATGCAACCATGTGAAGACTCTCTAACATTTAATAATTTCAGATCTTGGTAATTTATTCAAACAGAAAGCAAAGCAAAATAAAATGACATTCTAAGAATGGCAAAAATCATGTGAAGAAGCAAAAACTTATGATCAACCAAAACTAACCGATAGTTGTTGAAGAAGAAAGGTGGGATGCCAACCGGGGCATCCCCAAGCTTAGATGCTTGAGACTTCTTGAAATATTATCTTGGGGTGCCCTGGGCATCCCCAATCTTGAGCTTTTGTGTCTCCTTAATTCCTCTCATATCACGGTCTCCCTAAATCTCAAAAGCTTCATCCACACAAAACTCAACAAGGACTCGTGAGATAAGTTAGTATAAACCATTGCCAAAACCTTATCATACTCTACTGTAGAAAATCACTAAAATTATTATTCAACATTGCATACTAAATGCCTCTGCATATTTAATAGTCCTATCCTCAAATAGAATCATTAAAGAAGCAAACATATGCAAACAATGCAAACATAATAGCAATCTGCCTAAACAGGACAATCTGTAAAGAATGCAGCAACATCCATACTTACCTAGCTCCAAAAATTATGAAATAAAATTAACACTGTAGTAAATTTATCAGAGCTTAATATGCAAAAGGTTTCAACATTTTATCACATTCTGACTTTTCTAGGGAATTATTGCAACAGCGGTAAACTTTCTGTTTTCAAACAGCAACATGTATACTTGTAACATAGGCATAGTAAAGGCTATCAATGCCACTTTTATTGAAATAAAATATGCAAAACATTGTTCTAAATAACAGCAATAAAATCCTAACAAAATAAATTGACGCTCCAAGCAAAACAAATATCATGTGGTGAATAGAAATATAGCTCCAAGTAAAGTTACCGATGAACGAAGACGAAAGAGGGGATGCCTTCCGGGGCATCCCCAAGCTTAGGCTCTTGGCCATCCTTGTATATTACCTTGGGGCGCCTTGGGCATCCCCAATCTTAGGCTCTTGCCACTCCTTATTCCATAGTCCATCGAATCCTTACCCAAAACTTCAAAACTTCACAACACAAAACTTAACAGAAAACTCGTAAGCTCCGTTAGTATAAGAAAATAAATCACCACTTCAAGGTACTTTAATGAACTCATTCTTTATTTATATTGGTGTTAAACCTACTGTATTCCAACTTCTCTATGGTTTATAAACTCTTTTACTAGCCATAGATTCATCAAAATAAGCAAACAACACATCGAAAACAGAATCTGTCAAAAACAGAACAGTCTGTAGTAACATGGATAAAAGGTATACTTCTGGAACTCATAAAATTCTCAAATAAATTGCTGGACCTGAGGAATTTATCTATTAATCATCTGCAAAAATAATTAACTAATTAGCACTCTCCAAATAAAAATGGCAGCAATTCTCGTGAGCGCTAAATTTTCTGTTTTTTACAGCATGATCAACAAGACTTTCCCCAAGTCTTCGCAAAGGTTCTACTTGGCACAAACACTAACTAAAAGAATAAAACCACATCTAAACAGAGGCTAGATGAATTATTTATTAGTAAACAGGAGCAAAAAGCAAGGAACAAAAATAAAGTTGGGTTGCCTCCCAACAAGTGCTATCGTTTAACGCCCCTAGCTAGGCACGATGATTCCAATGTTGCTCACATAAAGGATAGGAATTGAAACATAAAGAGAGCATCATGAAGAATATGACTAGCTCATTTAAGTCTAACATACTCCCTATGCATAGGGATTTTGTGAGCAAACAACTTATGGGAGCAATAATCAACTAGCATAGGAAGGCAAAACAAGCATAACTTTAAAACTTTAAGCACATAGAGAAGAAACTTGATATTATTGCAATTCCTACAAGCATATGTTCCTCCCTCATAATAATTTTCAGTAGCATCATGAATGAATTCAACAATATAACCAGAACCTAAAGCATTCTTTTCATGATCTACAAGCATAGAAATTTTATTACTCTCCACATAAGCAAAATTCTTCTCATTCGGAATAGTGGGAGTATCATAAGAGACTTGAATACTATAAATTGTTTCCACGTTAAAGGAGTAATGTTCAGAGAAAGGGTACTCATAATCATTACAAGTTTTATAAATATAATCATCACTACTCTTTATAGCATAAGTTTTATCACAATAATCATCATAAGTAGCAACTTTGTTCTCATCATAATCACTTTGCATATCAAAATATGGAAGGCTAAAAATATCATCATTATTAAACATAGCATCCCCAAGCTTGGGACAAACATTAATTGCAGCAAATATATTCTCAAATATGTCATCCTCATCAAACATAGCTTCCCCAAGCTTGGGCCTTTTCGTATCATAAGCATAATCACTCTCATCATTAATAGTATATATAGCATCGATAGTATAGCAATTATTATATTCTTCCAAGCAAGTACCAAAAAGATTTTCAAGATCATAAGAAGTATCATTATATTCCACAATTATATTTTCATGAGGCACAATAGTAATAGGGGCAGCATTATTTGGGAGAGACATCTTTTTACCTCTCTTCCTTTTTCTTTTCTTCTTCTTCTTCACCACATCATGTGTGGGTTCAATCCTCTTTTTGGAGCTCCTTATTAATGAGATTGGTTGAATAGGATGCTCTTCCTCGTTACCTGATTCATCATAAGAAATAATAGGAGGGTATTGGGAAGTCTCTTCCCTTTCATTAGTATTCTCTTCATCTTCTATTTGTTTTCTTTTCTTTATGTAATTGGCAATATAAGGATTTTCAATGCAATTCACCGCACAATACATATAAATCTTTTCTAGATCAAAATGAAGAACTTTATCAAGATTAAACTTTGGAATACCCTCAGTTATACGTTTCATTTCTTCATAACCCAAAAGAAGGCTAAGCTCTTTATGATGCTCAAGGGTAATGAAATTATCACAATGTTTGGACACGACTTGATCATGAAACAAATAGCATTGGAGCTTTAAATGACCATGTTCATTGCAAAGTTCACAAGGGGCACGGAAAATATTGAATTTTTCAGCACATTCATCTAGCTCTTCTTGCAACAATTTGGTTTCTAAGTACTTATGCCTCTTGCAATATCTACCTTCCCTATTTTGTGTGCACTTGCAAACCCAGTCTACTCCACAAAAATTGACATGTTTATAGGAGGCATTTTCATCATAACTAGTGCAATCATCATTAGCATCATGGATATTCAAAGAATTCGTACTAACAACATTGCAATCATGCTCATCATTCAAATATTTAGTGCCAAACATTTTATAGATTTCTTATTCTAGCACTTGAGCACAATTATCCTTTCCATCATAATCACGAAAGATATTAAAAAGGTGAAGCATATGAGACAAACTCAATTCCATTTTTTGTAATTTTCTTTTATAAACTAAACTAGTGATAAAACAAGAAACTAAAAGACTCGATTGCAAGATCTAAAGATATACCTTCAAGCACTCACCTCCACGGCAAGGGCGCCAGAAAAGAGCTTGATGTCTACTACACAACCTTCTTCTTGTAGACGTTGTTAGGCCTCCAAGTGCAGAGGTTTGTAGGACAGTAGCAAATTTCCCTCAAGTGGATGACCTAAGGTTTATCAATCTGTAGGAGGTGTAGGATGAAGATGGTCTCTCTCAAGCAACCCTGCAACCAAATAACAAAGAGTCTCTTGTGTCCCCAACACACCCAATACAATGGTAAATTGTATAGGTGCACTAGTTCGGCGAAGAGATGGCGATACAAGTGGTATATGGATAGTAGATAAAGGTATTTGTAATCTGAAATTATAAAAACAGCAAGGTAACTAATGATAAAAGTGAGCGTAAACGGTATTGCAATGCGTTGAAACAAGGCCTAGGGTTCATACTTTCGCTAGTGTAAGTTCCCTCAACAATACTAACATAATTGGATCATAAAACTATCCCTCAACATGCAACAAAGAGTCACTCCAAAGTCACTAATAGCAGAGAACAAACGAAGAGATTACGGTAGGGTATGAAACCACCTCAAAGTTATTCTTTCCAATCAATCCGGTGGTCTATTCCTATAAGTGTCACAAATAGCCCTAGAGTTCGTACTAGAATAGCACCTTAAGACACAAATCAACCAAAACCCTAATGTCACCTAGATACTCCAATGTCACCTCAAGTATCCGTGGGTATGATTATACGATATGCATCACACAATCTCATATTCATCTATTCAACCAACACATAGAACCTCAAAGAGTGCCCCAAAGTTTCTACCAGAGAATCACGATGAAAACGTATGCCAACCCCTATGCATAGGTTCCCAATATCACAAAACCCGCAAGTTGATCACCTTAACATACATCAAGTGGCACGTGGTATCCCATTGTCACCACAGATATCCACGGCAAGACATACATCAAGTGTTCTCAAGTCTTTAAAGACTCAATCCGATAAGATTACTTCAAAGGGGAAACTCAATTCATTACAAGAGAGAAGAGGGGGAGGAGAAACATAAGATCCAACTATAATAGCAAAGCTCGCGATACATCAAGATCGTGCCAAATCAAGAACACGGGAGAGAGAGATCAAACACATAGCTACTGGTACATACCCTCAGCCCCGAGGGAGAACTACTCCATCTTCGTCATGGGGAGCGTCGGGATTATGAATATGGCCACCAGAGAGGGTTCCCCCTCCGGCAGGGTGCCGGAACAGGGTCCCGATTGACTTTTGGTGGCTACGGAGGCTTCTGGCGACGGAACTCCTGATCTATATTGCCTTCTGGTAGTTTTAGGTCATGTAGGTATATATTGGTGCAGGAGGTACGTCAGGGGAGCCACGAGGGCCCCACGAGACAGGGGGTGCGCCCTAGGGGGGGCGCCCCACCCTCATGAGCACCTCGTTTCTTCCTTGACGTGGGGTCCAAGTCCATCAGGTGTGTTTCCTTTCAAAAATAACTTCTCCAGTTGATTTCGTTCCGTTTCGACTTCGTCTGATATTCCTTTTCTTCAAAACACTGAAATAGGCATAAAACAACAAATCTCGGCTGGGCCTCCGGTTAATAGGTTAGTCCCAAAAATAATATAAAAGTGGATAATAAATCCCAATATTGCCCAAAACAGTAGATAATATAGCATGGAGCAATCAAAAATTATAGATATGTTGGAGACGTATCATCGGTCTCGTCAAAGTAATGCAAGTTATGCTAGTTCGTCGGGTCCTGCCATGCAAACGTCGATCTCTCCGTATGTGGGAGTTCAACCCGGAAGGACAACAAACTATTCAGCAGTTCTTCGGCGTGACGCTCGAAGAGATGTATGGATTGTTCTTCGGATCACGAATAAAGTGTCCGGACACCACCGAGGGTGCGGGTCTCAACTGTAATCGTCCAGATACCCAGGTAAATATTTCCACGACCGAACACACTGTCTTTTCACTTGTCATAAGCTGTCAGGACCCCGATTCCAAGTCACATCGATCTAGCCGGTAACACCTCATATCACATTGCGGCCTCACGCACGGTATCCCCACGGGTGTCGCCTTACCATGGCCCGGGACCGTTTGCGCCTTTTGGCTCACGTATATGATAGTGTCACTAGCATCCATATGACAGAGAACCCGGGCCGACATGGCTAGTCGTGAACCCAAAGCGGCACAGACCTATGGAGACAGGCATACGTGAATCACATCGAGCATGTCAGTCATCAGCGTGTGAATCCGGGCTGTAGCACTGGGCTAACAGGACTCCGGGGAACCCGGGCTGTAGCAGGCTAGGCAGGACTCCGGAAGTCACTGCGTGACATTTCCCCGAAGGGACAGACATAGGAACAAAGTGAAACACATGTCGTCCAGTCAAGTGTCCTGAGCAGTAGTGCTGGGCTAGCAGGACTCCGGTGAACCGGGCTGTAGCGGACTACTATGGCTCGAGGAGCACTAGACTACATTTCCCCATAAGAAAGGCTACCAAGGATAAACAACCAGATTGTCGGATCCCACACATACCAAGCATTTCAATCATACACATAATATGCTCGATATGTGCAAATACAACATGGCATCACAACAAAACTCTACAACTCAAGTACTTTATTTAAAGGCTCCAAAGAGCCATACATAACATGTTCATACAGGTAGGGGTCACATGACCCGACACTCAAGTCATACAAGCATACAAGCACATGCGGAAGCAAATAGTCTGAGTACAGACACTAGAAAGCAAGAAGGCTTCTCGAAGCCTGTCTATCTACATGGGGCCCTCCATGGCCATGATCACCACCTGGGTGGCAAGTCACTCATCGACGTCGAGATCTACATAAAACCCATCGGAGGGGGCGGTGTTGTCGTCTGAAAACAGTAATTAAGCAAACATGAGTACAAAGGTACTCAGCAAGTCTTACATCAGAACCTACTATACATGCTCATTCTCAAGAAGGTGGTGGGGTTATTGTAGCAAGCCAGCTTTGACTCTTGGCTAAGCTATCCTATGGGACTCCGCTAGTAAAATAGTTTTCGCACACGAGTCCACTACTCACCAACACAATACTCCACCGGGGATCCTCCCTCGTCATCCTACAAGAGGGCCATCCTCGGTACTCACACTTATCTTGAGTCTTTTAGTAATATCCATTAACTTGTCTATGAACTATATAGGCAACCAAGTAGTCCTTTACCGCGGACGCGGCTATTCGAATAGTTTTATACCCTGCAGGGGTGTACTTCGTCACACATGTTTCCACCACTTAGCGTCTGCACACGACATGTGCTCGGCAGACTTCAAGCGAAAGCCGACTTGGGTGTAGACCACGACCTGACTAACCACACAAGTCTCTAGTCCAGGTTTATCGCCTATTCAGGTTCCATCCGCAAGGAAATCTGGCCGGGGTGTCCTCAACGGCCCCAAACGATGTGTACAGGGTCCCGAGACGCCAAACGGGTGCCCGGCATACCCGACCATAGTGTATCTACCGCATCATAGCCCACCCCTAGGGTCAGCGCTATGCACGGCCGCCAACACATAACCTACAAACACCAGAAACTAGTTGCAACTCCTGGACAGAGGGCGAGAGGGGTCAGTAAGTCGAGCGGGGTCATATTTCAGGGCCCAATGTGTGGTAGTAGCTGAATCTCAAATCACGCATACAGATCTCAGTTCTTATGGACGGCCTCAATGAAACAACCCACCATGTACTCCTACATGGCCTCTCATCGATACCTTTACCAAATCATGTTCAACACATCCCTCACATTACCGACATAATCATTTCACTCTAGCCCATCACCCAAATGAACCAGACCTGACACAACACTAAGCATAGTAGGCATAGCAAGGTAGGAAACACATACATGGCTCAAACAACTCCTACACATGCTAGTGGGTTTCATCTAATTACTGTGGCAATGACAGGTCATGCAGAGGATAAGGGTTCAACTACCGTAGCACACAGCAGTTTGAAACGCTGTTGTCTTAATGCAGTAAATGAGAGCAGATGCGAGAACATGGGATTGTATCGGTATGATCAATGGGGCTGCTTGCCTGATGGAGTGGTAGTAGGGTACTGCCCTTCGGTTGGATACTCGGGGATATCCTCGGAGGCAGAACCTACCACGAAGGATACACAGAACATAATCAACACATGACAATATGCAACAATATGATGCATGATATCACATGGCAAAATGATGTGTCCTGCCTAATGCAATGTGAAACAAGTTGAAATGGGTCCATTTGAACCAAATATTCAAATGGAAGTTAAAGTTCTTATGCATAAAAAGTGTATTAGCTTGTTTCACCCAAACAGCAAGGTTAAAGTGGTTTGTCATGCATGAAACCATTATAGATGGATAGATTGAATTTTTCTGATCATTTTTCATATATAATTCGTTTGATTTGGAGCTATGGTTGATTTTCAACGATTTTTAGAAGTTTTGGCTATTTTCTGGAATTTCCTATATAAAAATAAATCCAGAAAATGAATAATTGCGTCAGCACTGCGTCACTGTGACGTCAGGTGGTCAACAATGCCTAGTCAGAGTCAAACCTGACAGTGGGACCCATATGTCATTGACTCAGCTAATTAATATGGTTAATTAACCTTAAATTAAGCCTAACTAAAATGCCAGTGGGGCCGGGGCCCACATGTCAGCGGCTAACCTAACTAAATTAGTGTTAGTTTAACTCCTAATCTAGGTTTGACCAGGGGGCAGGGCCCGCATGGTCAAATGGGTCAAACCCACCGGCGACATGACGCCGGCGAGGCCCAAGATGGCGGCGCGGCTCGGAAACGCAGCACAATCGATGAAACGAGCGGCAGTTTGGCTTGGCGTGAAGCTGGCGCTCGTCCGCATCCAACGGAGGTGGTCGTCGGGCCTGGGGCAGTCGGAAACGATGACGGCGAGCAGTGCAGCGGCGGCCGGAGCTCGGGCCCACTCGGGTTTAGGCGCTACGGTGTGCAAACGAGCGCAACGTGGCATTGGGAAGACTCTACGCGCGGCGGTGAACATGTTGGGCGCACGCCCGGGACCAAATGGTCACCGGAGCGTCACCGTCGACGAGCTCAGGCGGCAGCGCGTTTCGGCCATGGTGGGGAACGGAGCTATGGGACGAGGGCGAATGCTAAAGAAGAGGGGAAAGAGAGAGGAGCTCACGGCGGAGTCGATGAGTAGGTCAGTAGCTCGGGGGAGGCGCCGTGGGCGACGGACGGGCGCAGGCGATCTCGGTTGCTCGAGGTAGAAGACGACCGCGGTGATGACGTTTGGGGGCGTTCGGTGCCGCGTGGCTCGGCGAAGAGGACGAGGGCGACAAGACGGGGCTTTTGGACGGGTCAGTGAGGCGAGGGGAGCACGGTGGTCACGGTGGCGACGAACGGCGGCGACGGCTTCGCCCTGCTTCGGGAGAGAGAGCGAGAGAGGCGAGGCAGGGGGAGAGTGGAGCGGTCGAGGGGTCCAGGGGGTCTGCGTGGCACTCGTAGACGGCGTCCTGGTGTCGGCAGAAGCAGGAGGTGGCCGGCGTGCGGCTGCGGGCGCCGGCCACGCGCCTCTCGTCCTCCTGGCGAGAGGAGGGGGATGACTGGCGGGAGCGAGTGGCTGGGCCGAGCTGGGCCAGGCCAGGGCGACAGGTAAGTCCTCTGTTCCCTTGTTTCTCTTTTTTTATTTGCTCTGCTCTGTGTATTGAAATGATTAAAATACCATTCCATTTTTAAAAATCCTGGAAATATTCAGAGGCACATTTGAGAATATTCTCAACTGCCTAAAAATACTTCCAAGAGTATTTGAGCACTTTAAAATATTTATAGTATTTAAAATGCCCAAATTCAAATACTTATGGCTTGTTCAAAAATCCAGAATGGCTCCATAATTTGCAAGGCCATTTTTGGCACAGGTTTAAACCAGAACCAAAAATGGTGGGCTTTTATGAAGGGCATTTTGGGTTCATTGAAAATCCAATTGTTGGAAATTAGCATTTTTAGGGGGGGGGGGGTGTTGGGGTTGATTAGCCCCCATTTCAAGTTTTAAATAAATTTAAACATGATGCACATGTTCATCCAATCATAATGCATGACTAAAAGCAGGGATGCGACATAACATAATTCTGAGAGAATTGCTCTTGGCCAGGATTGGGTGAGAAAGGCAAAGATGATCAGGTGTTCAACCCCCCTTCCCGAGGGCTCGCCGGATCCTGTACTAGCCAGGATGCTGGAGTACGCACCTTATCAAGTGCCCTCGGGGGAAGATAAAGGGAGAGACGAAGAAGCCGAAAGCGAGCCTCACACATTACTCATCCAAACTGGGGGAATTAGTACCTTCACGAAGGAGGATAATCGGGGAGAAGAATCTAAGATTCCCTCTCCCCAAGGAAGGAAAAGGACCGCTCTAGAAGACTTGGAAACAAGGGTTTCCAAACGAGAGAAGAAACCCTCGCCAGGGGGCCCTAACCCGGAGGGCATTCCTTCCGCACAGTGCCCGCAAGGGGATCAGACCTCCACTGAGCTGTAAGTGAACAAAAGTACTTTTGGTGAATGTGTTTTGCTTTATCTCCGCGGACAATAACCGAGATGTATGTCTTGCAGTCCGGATCGTAGCTCTTCCCGACAGAGTTCGTCTTCGGGGGATCTTCTTCCGGAGATGATGGAGAGAGAAATGCCTCCCCTTGTCTCCCCGCCTCCTGGGGCGGATGACCCTGAGGTGTCATCACAGAGGATTTCTCCTGATCCGCCAAGGCCAGAAGGTAACCCTTCGGCCACCCGAAGTCCGGAGTATTCGGCTCCTAAGAGGAGTAACAGAAAGAGTCCAGGGTTATCTGGTGCGCAACCAGACGTACTGACGGGTCTTTTGGAGCAAGCAGCTACCTCGGAGGAGCATCGTACTTTAATGGGTACGGTGGTTGAGAGGATCTCATCCGCCAAAAGTGGGTTGCATGAAGCTTTTACGAGCCTGCTAAAAGGCTTTGAGGTACTCAAAAAAATTGACGGTACCGCACACGCTAGGTGTGCTCTATACAGATAGTAGCCCCTGAGACTCTGGTTGCTGTCCCGAGGCGGTAAATAGAGGATCATAGTCCCAGGTAATGATCGTGCTGCTTTCATGTGCAGGCAGCGGACGGTCCGGTGGCTGGCCGGACTGCTGAGTTTGCCGGACTAAGCCGGCAACTGGACGCGATAGATGCCGACATTGCGCTTGTGAACAAGCGGCTTGACGAGGCACATGGTATGTATTTTCAGGTGGTCAGCAAGTATTAAGAGGAGCATGATGCTAGTATCCATAATACTTTTTGACTACAGATGGAGCTGCCATCATGGAGACCCTTCGGGCAGAACTTGCCCGAGCCAAGGAACAAGCAAGGAGAAATGATGCGGCCGCCCTAAAGGCGGCTGAAGACTTAAGAGCCGAACAGGCTGCTCATCGCAAGAGCGAAGATGAAATAGCCAAGATGGCTGTTGAGCTGAAACATGCCGCCGGCTGATATGAGCTTCTTGAAAAGGAAAGCCAAGTGAGAGCGGCTGACCTGAAGAGAGCCGTGGAGGCAGCCAAGGAAACCCATTCTAAAATCAGAGCGGCAGAGGAGGAGCTCCGTCAAGCCAGAGATATCACGGCTGGGAAGCCCTTTTTGTTGTGGATGAAGTTCGAAGATCCGAAGTATGCCCCTCTGGATCGATTATGGGGTGTTGTAGATGCGTATGCGGACTTGGCAATGAGTGTTGCTGATGCGACTGCGTTTTTTAAAGATGAAGAAGATCACGAAGTAGAGAAGTTGTTCTGGTCGCTGTTCAGTGCCCCGACGCGTCCGCTGCTGTTAAATGAGCAAATGGCTGAGTGGGCTGAGCTCCATAGGTTGTCTGGGCTTGCCATGAGGTCTGTCGTGGATCATCTTTGGCCGGAAGGACCAAAGCCGAATAGTTATTTTGGTTTAGTGCAACGATTCCTTGGTGCTGTGCCGCATATCGATGCCGTAAAGAGGTCGACGTGCATAGAGGGTGCGTGGATGGCTCTTGCCCGTGTTAAGACATATTGGGCAGAGATGGATGCCACCGCTGTTGCAACTCAGGGTCCGGCCGTAGGCCAGGTCTCGGCCAAGCGCTATTTAGAAGAAGTCCTAAAAGGCGCTCGTTTAATAGAGGCTCAGTGCTCGAAGAGTATCATGTTCGAGTGACATGTATCCCCATTGTAAAAATAGTATTATTTGAATTATACAGGCTGTTTTTATTGCCTGAAGGTATTATGATGCCTCCTGTGCGGCCGTTTATGTCAGTATATAACCTGAAAGTTTGCAGTCGTCGGCTTCAACCCCCACGCACATAATGCGGGGGTGTTCAGAAAAGCACGTATTCACACTTGATCCAACGTCTTGGTCCATGAAGGAGGTGATAGCGCGTCGAACAAGGTAATCGTACTATATTGCTTTAACACTTTCACTTAGCCATAGGAGTTTGACAGTGGGGTTACTATATAGCCGCTGGTACTTCCGCGCTTATCCGAATACGGTGCGCGTACATACATGACCAGGAAACCGGTCCTTCGTTAATGCGGAGGAATTGCGAAGATTCCGCTGAGTCCTCGAGTGGTTCACTAGTCTCACGCTTTATCATGACAGTCAGTTTTCGGCTTTCTCTACTGAGGTGCTCATCCAGATGAACCAGGGCACAATCACAGTAGTTCTCCCGGTGCCACCTTAGCCGATAGAGCGGAACGTAAGGTAGAAAAACACGGGAGCCGGGCGAACCCAACATTTGACCAAAGACATGATTCGGAGCTGATGCATACAAGGCCAAACTCGCGACGCCAAACACTCCCTAAGGTATTCAGACTTTACAACATATACCAGGTTGAGCAAAGCCCTTGATAATGAACCCTGAATTTCTAGGTACGTGCATTAATCTAACATGGTGAAAATGCCAATAACGTCAGCATCCCTCTTGGTTATGCTAAGTATCCGGAGGGAGTGAAGCGACAAGAGACAGTGAGAAAGGTTTACAGATGGTCTTTGACGGTGTCCTGGACTAGGGGGTACTCACCACGTCATCTTCTGATCTGTTAGATTGGGCCGAGGACCCCCATGGCCGTATACTCATGGGCCAGTTCGGATAGCTGCCACATACAAGAAAGATTCCACAAGACTTGGCGATCAAGACAAGGACTTCTCCCCACCGGCGTATTCGGCTAGGACTCTTTTTATCCTAGGCCTCTGGTGCATTATATAAACCGAGGCCAGGCTAGTCGATAGATCATATACAACATACAATCATACCATAGGCTAACTTCTAGGGTTTAGCCTCTCTGATCTCGTGGTAGATCTACTCTTGTACTACCCATATCATCAATATCAATCAAGCAGGATGTAGGGTTTTACCTCCATCAAGAGGGCCCGAACCTAGGTAAACATTGTGTCCCCTGCCTCCTGTTACCATCGATCCTAGACGCACAGTTCGGGACCCCCTACCCGAGATCCGCCGGTTTTGACACTGACATTGGTGCTTTCATTGAGAGTTCCACTGTGTGATCGACAAAAGGATCGATGGCTCGCCTGCAGATCAACTGCGACTTCGGCATCTTCATCACCAGCTCGAATGGTCACCTTGGTTCGACCAAGAACTGCACCCCGTGTTCGGATCACCATGTTCGGACGAGGGACTTCATCAAACATCAACTCCGATCTCTATCAAGATCATGGAGGAATCATCCATGGAGCTCGGGGGCTCAATGTCAACATTGCCCTCAAGCGACCGAGCTGTTTTTCTGGACAACAAACTCGTATCTGCCGCCACCACCTCCTCGAGTATCACTTTGACGATCGCTTTGGTGGAATTGTGCGGAATTGAGTCTACAACAACCCTGGAAAATTTCGTCGAGTTCCGGTGGAGGAATCTCTGGCAATCCATGATATACCAGAGCCCTGTCAAATCTGGACGGGAATCTGGATGAGTTTAGGGCGTGGTGTCCAACTTCTAGCTCGGACGTCCTTTGGAAGATCCAACCGTTGATCGGCTGCAGAATTCCTATATCTACCACCTCTCAAAATTTCAGCTCGATCCGACCGTCCAAACTCCGGGAACCTTTCGATTAGTGTATCACTTTTCGGATCTGTTTTCTGCGTGAAAACGAATCCGACCTGAGTTCGTCTTTTTTATGAACGGGATTTCGGACATCCCTTTTGAAGGAAGTTTTGTATAGGGTATTGTGTTTTGTTCCCGAACACATCCCACTAACTTGAAGATCTTTTGAACATGATCTTCAACATCATGCTGGTGTCAAACCAGTTCGACAATATTGCTCCACGGCTGCCGACCTGCGCTAGACATGTCATCACTTTGTTGAGCCGAGCTCAACTTCTTCAGATCATCATCTCGGCAAACCGAACAAGAGTCCGGCATCGCGAAGGATAAGTCATCACCAACATCGCCGCCCCATGGATTACATGGAGCGGGCATACCGGCATCGCCGCACGGTCGCTTCAACAAGCCGGCATCGACCATGTCACGACCTGCATCGGCAGGCCCGCACTATTGCTTCTTCAAGCTGGTGTACATCACGCCGACCTACTTCGACCCATCGGCTGACATCGAGGCTTCGACATCGAGGCTGGACCGGGGGCTTCGCCACCTCTTCATCAACCTACTCCGGACACTTCGGCGTCACTAGCCGACCAGCTCCGTCACGTTAGCTGGACCGGGGGCTTCGCCATCTCTTCATCAACCTACTCCAGACACTTCGGCGTCACTAGCCGACCAGCTCTGTCACGTTAGCTGGACCGAGGGACTTGCCTCGGCGAGCCAACCTTTGCCAGCATTGCCATGCCGTCGTTTTATCGCCCATCAGGCAATGGGTGTGCGGATCGACTCCCAATTTTGGGAATCACCTTCCTTCGGATTGCTACAACAAATAAACCAGGTGCTATTAATCCCAGTATTTTTTGCTTGTTTGGGTTCATTTTTCCCAACGAATTATTACTCTGGTTTGTCCATCATATGTACACAGGTCTATCAAATGGTGGCCGCATTAACGACAGTCGCATGGTGGTTCGGTCAGTTTCCGTACATAGTCCGGCGAACGCCGCATCCGGAGCCCGGACCGACCTGTGAATTCAGGCTTTGCCACGCCTTTACCGCATCACGCCGACGCCCCACATCGACATTGACTTCGGCGTCAGGCCATATTTCTTTTATTACTCACTTTGCATAAATTATTTATTATGCAATGATTTTTTTAATTATCATTATTACTATTATCTCCGGTTGGCACTATTTTTTGTGCACAGGAAAATGATCCGGGGACTTCGGCGTCACTCTGCCGGTCTACATTGACCATGCTATGTCACCACTTCGGCGTGTCGAGCTCTCCGCTCCGCCACCTCGGGACCGGCTTGGGGGATGGAACCTTGCCCCGCATCAAGCTCAGACCGCGTCATCAATACCGAACACATTAACCAGCTAAGTCGCTTTCATGCTCAAAGCTTTAATTTCTAACTTGTGTTCGGTTCGACCAAGCATTATACTTTTTTGGAAAAAAGTTGCTTGTAAAAAATTTCCTTGTCCAAACTTTGTTTGTGACGCATAAATTCAAATACCCAATTCACTTGGGGGCTTCCTTCATGAAGCTTTTCCTCTTGCATATGATTATACTTGTACGGCTTCGTTCCTTGTTCGTGTATTACACCACAATATGCACCATATTGACTTAAGCGATTTGCAAGCTGGGTTGCCTCGCTCCTGTGTTTACCCCTACGTTCCCGATTGTTCGGCTAGGGAGCAAAAGGGAGCACCTCTGCGATTGTCACGATCGGGTCATCCGAGCCGGACCTCAGACTGGGTGAAGCTGAAAGCTAGCGCTCTTATAGTTTTCAATGATGGTCGGCACACAACGGAACTCATGTGTCGGGGGTTTGGTGCGACATATGCCAACAGATGGCTTATCATGGTGGGGGCGAGTAGAATGTCGCCGGTGCCTGGAAACGGGATGAGGCGAAGGCATGCACGCCGGTGAATCTTACCCAGCTTCTGGGCTCTCCGGGGAGATAACACCCCTACTGCTGCTCTGTGGGGTCTCCGCATGATCACTATGGTCAAGTGTTTACAAGGTTGCTCCTTGAGCTGTTTCGGGTGGCCGGAGAGGGCAAGGCTGGCTCTCTCCTCCTATCTGGTGTGGTCTAGATCTACCGGGGTCCAACCCTTTGCATGGGTGCCCTGGGGGGTTTATATAGGCCTACCCCCCAGGGGTACAATGGTAATGTGACTGGTCTCGTGCCCAGTCGTTAGTGTCTCCGACCTCCGACTTCTCCGCCGGCTGCTGGGGCCCGCCGACTGGTCTGGTACGGAGCCGACAGGCCGCGTCCGCCGCGGGCGGGACTTGCCGGCTGCTGATTACTATAGCCGTGCTCTTAATGATGCAAGCTTGGTCATGGGGCCGTGGCAACAGCCCCGCCGCCTGGCGGGCGATCACTGTGGCCACTCCCCATCTCTTCTTGATTAATGGCGCGTGGGCCCTGGGGGAGGGCCCGGCCGACTCCCCCAGGCCGACTCCGGATGGGTCCGGCTGGTGGTTCTCCCGCCGTCTTCCAGGCCGCACAGACAAGCCGTTATGGGCGCAGGACTTGGTATAGTGGTGCTGATGTCAGGGCCGGCCTGGCAATAGTGCCACGCCACAGGGAGATCTTCTCTAGTACGGCGTGCTATAGCCATGCCTGCCCTTGGTAAGGGGCGGGGAGTGGGCCTCACTGTAGCCACGCCCCTGCCCCATCCCCTTCGGTAAGGTTATTGTCTGTTGGAGTCGCTGGCCGACTCCCCAAAGCCGGCTTCTCTGGAAGTCGTCGCTGGGACTCGGCCGTGAGCGGGCAGTCGGCCACCTCGCCGTAGACTCCCCAGGAGGCGGTTCTTTGCCCTGGGGTCTTGAGGGGCGCAGCCTGCCCCGATGTCTTGAAAGGTTATGGGTCTCGGGTTGGCCTACCCGTGGTCCATTACTCCGACAGTAGTCCCCGAAGCTGGTGAGGCGCCGTGGACGATCGGCCGAGAAGCCTCAGCAGTTTCTCTCTCCAGATGCTCTTCACATGGTCTTGACCGACTTCTGTCGGGCCGATTAGAAGGAATCGGACTCGCCTAACTCGGACTCACTCTATTCCGACTTGCTCAGTAGCTCAAACGTCGCGGCGGGATTTCAAGTGGTGTGCTAGCTAAGCTTCCAGGCCGCCGTCCGCTCCTGGCCTGTCACGCGAGGGCACGTGGCCAAGCCGTTCTGCCAGCCCACGTGCGCGACGGGACAGGCCCATAAGCGGGGCCCGCCACTACCGCGCCTCGGCGCCCGAGCGGATCTGCTGCGGCCCTGGCGGGCGGTTGGGATTCCCGTGAAGTTAGTGCGCGCAGTAACTTTACGTGGATCATGGGGGTCGTGGGGCTGCGGGCGCAGTAAATCCCCACGTCCGCCCCTCGGCTTCGCAGCCCATAGGGCTATAAGTAGGGGGAAGAGGGGGGCACGCGCGCCCCTCCTTCCCACTACCCCTCGCTTCTTCTTCCTCGCAGCTCCTCGCTCTCCTGCTTCCTCTTCTCTTCTCTTCTTCGCTCCACCGCACGCCCAAGATCCGGCGCACGATGCGGTGACAGCTCGCGACGATGAGCTCTTCCTCCGCTACCGCGCCTCCCCCAGTGCGCTCCGGCACCTGGGACGGCTCTGAAGTCCACGAAGACCACATCGAATTCCTCCACCGGACCTGTCGTCTTCCCGGCGAGGATCGCGTGCAAGTGCGCCTCGTGCCGGAGGGGGAGATTTCCCCTGCCCCGCAGGAGAGTGAGCGGGTCATCTTCCGCTCGCACTGCCTGCGCGGGCTGGGGCTGCCGGCGAGCAGCTTCTTCCGGTCGTTCTTGGAGTTCTACGGACTCCAGCCGCACCACCTCACCCCAACACAGTGGTGCTGCTGTCTGCCTTCGTGGCTCTGTGCGAAGGCTTCCTCGGAGTCCTTCCCACCCTCGAGCTCTGGAGGGAGTTCTTCTTCTCCAAGCTCGGCACCCAGGCCACGGGCGTGCCAGCTCAGTGTGGCGCCTTCATCGCCGTGCGAAGGACAGGAGCCGACAACCACTTCCCCTTCATCTCGCTGTTGAAGTCGGTGAAGATGTGGCAGCTGTCCTACTTCTACGTCAGGAACGTCGCCACGAGGGGCGACTGGGTGAATCTGCCGGCTTTCAAAGCCGGCCCGCCAGCCGGCCGACTGCCCAACTGGTCGTACCGGGCTAGGTCGCTGACGCCTGCGGGAGCCGGCGCCGTCACGCGACTCCGAGTGCTGATGCAGTCGGAGTGTCTGACTGGTCCGGACCTCCTGACGGCCTTTGTCTCGCGCCGAGTTCTCCCACTCCAAGGCCGCCCCCACATGATGTGCCAGATGAGCGGGGGCCGCGACCCGAGTCGGATGTGCACCAAGGACATGCCTCACGGAGAGGTGGGCCTTATGGTGAACTACCTCTCGGACAGTAGGCTCCCGGAGGACTAGCGATTCGGCAAGGAGCCATACTCCCGCGCCACCCCCCCGCCCATGGTGAGTCAGCTTTCTTTTCGTTGGATTGTCTTCTTCTTGCCGAGTTTTGTTTTGACCAGTCGGCTTTTGATTAGAATCCCCTTCTTCACCCTCCAGCCGGCACCTCGGGGCCGGCCCGTGTGTTCGTTGCCGACCGGGCGGAGAGCGATGTCGACGACCCCGATCTGGGGGCGGCGGCCCTGGAAGATGACGCCGAGGGAGGAGAAGGAACGACAGGCGACTTCAGGCCCTCGGCTACCTTCGCCGACTGTCCCGAAGACGACGCCGAGGGAGGAGTCGCCCCTCGCCATCGGCCAGGAGCCGGCCAGCCGGGCGCAGGCTCTTCTGCCGCGTCGGGCGCTCCAGGCGGCAGGAAGAAGCGCCGGGCTGTGCCGACTTTGTTCGGGAGCCGGCCGAAGAAGCCCAAGGGCTCGGCTGTGGCGACCCGGCGGGACGAGGCGGCTGCGAAGGCCATCCGCTTCCGTAAGGAAGTGAAGAAGCCGCCGTTGGTTTCTGGGTAAGTATTCTGTCTTCAAAGTTTGTTCTTTCTTCGTGTTTTGTTTGAGTCTCTGCTCGCCCCTCTTTCTTCAGGGCTCCCCTCTCTCTTGAGCGGGTTGCCGCCGCCTCCGTCATGGGGTCAGCGGAGACGTCCGCCACCACTCGGCGGATAGACCCCGCTGCTGACCTCCGGGAGGCAACGGAGCAAAATGCGCGGGAGAGGCGCAATGAAGAAGAAGCCCTCCGCCTGGAGAAGGTGGAGGCAGACAGGGCGGATGCCTCCGCTAAGAAGAAATTAGTGAAGGCCAAAGCCGCCGCCGCAGCGAAGCAGCAGGCTGAGAAGCTGCACGCCGCCAGTCGGCATTGCTTGTTACTCCGCTGAACTCTGCGCCGCCGCCTCCGGAGGTCACGGAGCAGACCGGAGAAGCCGGCGGGGAGAACCTCGTCGAGGAGAGGCCAGGCGGCGACCCCTCTACTCCGGCCGCAGGGCTTCCGCCGCCGCCCCCGCCGCCGTCTGAAGGTGCGCAGGGCAAGCAGCCGGCGGACCCTCCGGTGCCGCCGACCGAAGAGGAGGCCGTGGCGAGGCTGCTCCTCCAGGTTGGCTCGCCAGCGTGCCGTCGCCTGGAGAAGGCGACTTCGGCTCCTCGCCCCCTGGAAGCCGGCACCGCCAGCTCAGCGGCTCCAGACGCCGAAGGAACGAGCGCCGCACCTGTTGGGTGGGTGCGAGGAGGCGGCACAGGGCCGCTGAACCGGGCGCTCCTGGACGTCCAGGCGAAGCTCCGCACTGAGGGCGACACCCTCCAGAGTTGCACCAAGGCGTTCCTGGCGTCGCGGGCAGCCGTCCGAGTATGTTTTTTCTTCGAGCCTTTGTTTTTCTTGTTCCTCTCTGTGGGGGCGCACCAGCGCACCCACTGGGTGTAGTCCCCGAGTTTCGGGCCGGCTGCTGAGCAGGCGGCCCGGAACTCCAATTTGATGAACTTCTGGGCACTAACTTTGTCTGAAATGCTTGTTGCAGGGCTACCACAACCTCCTCGTCACCGCCTTCAACCGTAATGTTGAAGAGTTGGGCAAGTGGACTGCTGACTTGGCGGAGAGCCGGAGTAAGTCCTTCTCCCTTTTCTCTTCTCTGCGGGGGCGCGCTAGCGCACCCGCGGGCTGTAGTCCCCGAGATTCGGGCCGACTGCTGAGCAGTCGGGCCGGATCTCCCCGGCGACCTACTTTATTGACGACTGCTGTCTTTCTTTCTTTCCTTCAGGAGCAAACGCTGCTCTTCAATAGCAGCTGAGCGAAGCCAACTCCGCCCTGCTCGCCAAAGGGGAGGAGTGCAGCAAGCTCGCCGTGGAGCGCGATCTGCTGACCAGTCAGTTGGCAGAGCAGAAGGAGCTGCTCGCGAAGTCGTAGAGGGAGGTGGAGGAGACGGAAACCGCCTTCCATGCCGAGTTCACGAGGGAGCGCTCTTCCTGGTCTGACAAGGAGGCGCTGCTGTCCTCCGGCTTCCACGAGATCGAAGACATCGTTGATGGTGAGTCTCTTTGTTTTCTTTCTTCGAGCTGCTGACTTAGATCGTGCCGACTCCTGGTTTTTGACTTGCTTTTTTGTTTCTCCGTGTCTTTTACAGACTTCTTCCCTGGGCAGTCGCAGGACGCTATCCAAGCCATCGAGGCCGACCGTGCAAGTCGGAGGGCGGAGGGCGCGGAGATCGCTGTCGATGCCCCCTGAACTCTTGATGAACACATCTTGAGTATCGAGGCTCGCCTCCGGCCGGCTCACCGGATGCTGCGCCGGCTTCAGCGCGTCGGCGCCCAGGCGATCTCCGCCCTTTGGCCGGATATGCAGGCTCCGCGCACCCCCAACCTGACGGCCAACTGGTTGGAGGTCGCGGCTGGTTGCCTCGAGGCCTGGAAGGGCTCTTCGGCCCGGGCTGGAGCGCGCCGGGCCTTGGAGTTCGTCAAGGCGTGGTACCCGGGGCTAGATCTAGACCGGTTGGCCACGATTCGGTCGGAGGCCCAGCCGAAGCTGGCGGCTGTGGAAGACGCCCTCGTTAAGCGTGCTGCGGCAATCGCTGAGTACATCGACACGAGCGTCTTCGTCCCTGAGCGGTCTGAAGATGGTGAGGAGGTCCCGCCGGAGTGGTTTGGGATGAACCCAGACTACGGCGAAGACTCGGCGGAGGTGATTGGCTCCAGCGTCGAGGAGGAGGACGAGGCGGAGGATGCGGGCGAGGCGGAGGCACCAGAAGACGGAGCAGACGGCCAGCCTCAGCCCGAACATGCCTCCAGCAACGAGCCGCGTGCGACCGACCCGACTGCTGCCAGAGGCGATCAAGCCGAGACTAGCCGGCTGACCACCCCGATGCCTAACGCTGGCGCCTCCTCCGACCCCCCGAATCCGTCTGCCGCCTCCTAAGCTGCCGCTGTGTCTTTTGTTTTATCTGCTTCAGTAGTCTTTTGAAGAACTTGTTAATTCGCACAATTCCACCCGCGGGGTGTATTTTGAACCTCTGCTTGTCAATTCGGCCAAGGGCCTATGCTATGCAAATTTATATATCTATCCTTTCTTGCTCATTGTTCTTTTGGCTATTTTCCTTTGCCGCTTTCTCTTAGTTACCTGCCTTGCCGATTGGACAGCCGCTCTGCGGACTGTCACTTGGATCAAGTGCCAGGCTACTTTGGGAAAGCAAGTACTTAGCCGTTTTCAAGATTGTTTGAGCAATTTAGGTAGAAGACGGCAATCTGACTATCCAAGAATCGGTTTGTGAGAAAGGCTGGAAGCTGTCTTGAGCTATGTTTTATGCTTTGGGTCCTTAGCCATTTTTCATGCGAATGCCCATTCTACCTTACTGCTGCCCACCGTACAGTCGCTCTACGAGCTGCGGCTTCTAGCAGGAGACGGCTTAGGCGTTTACACACTACTTGTCCGACTGCAGGAAGCATTTCATAGTTCAAGGCGTCAAGTCCCCGGGCCGACTTGCCGAGCCCGGTGCCAAGCGGCGTGATAAAGAATAACATACTTGTAGGCATAATTTTTATCATACAGACAAAAGAGGGCAGTCCCCGAGCTCCCCTCGGGGGGCCCGAAGTCTTGGTACTTTAATACAAAAGGTAGCATGGTACATACTGCATCAACTGTAAAATCTTCGGAGGAGGTTTGCGTTCCATGGCCGTTGTGTCTCCTTGCCGGAGTCGTCCCTCTTGCGTGCTCGGGGCTTCTGAGCGTCGATCAGGTAGTAGGAATCGTTGCCTAGTACTTTGCTGATGATGAAAGGGCCTTCCCAAGGCGGCGACAGCTTGTGCTGGCCAGCTATTCGTTGGATCAGTCGGAGGACAAGGTCGCCTTCTTGGAAAGATCTTGGCCTGACCTTCCTGTTGTGGTATCGGCGCAGGCTCTGCTGGTAGATGCTGGACCGGCTGAGTGCCAATAGCCGGCCCTCTTCCAGCAGATCAACACCATCTTGTCGTGCTTCTTCTGCTTCTTCCTTGGTGTACATGGTGACTCGTGGGGAGTCGAACTCTATGTCCGTTGGGATGACGGCTTCGGCACCATAGACGAGGAAGAAGGGCGTGAAGCCGGTTGACTTGTTTGGAGTCGTGCGCAGACTCCAGAGGACGGCTGGCAGCTCGTCGAGCCAGTAGCCGGCCGAGCGCTCCAGAGGCTCGATCAGCCGAGGCTTGTTGCCAGAGAGGATGAGGCCGTTTGCTTGCTCCACTTGGCCCTTTGACTGTGGGTGGGCGGCGGACGCTAGGTCCAGTCGGATGCCCCGTGTTGCGCAGAAACGGGCCAAGGTGCCTTTGGCAAAATTGGTGCCATTGTCGGTGATGATGCTGTGTGGTATGCCGTACCAAATTGTGATATCAGTGATGAAGGTCACGGCAGTCGGACCATTCAGTTTCTTAATTGGCTTCACTTCCACCCACTTGGTGAACTTGTCCACTGTGACAAGTAGGTGAGTTAGACCACCTCGTGCTGTCTTGAATGGTCCCACCATGTTCAGACCCCAAACTGCGAAAGGCCAGACAATGGGGATGGTCTTGAGCGCAGAAGCCGGCTGGTGCGGCTTGGAGCTGAACTTCTGACACCCTTTGCATTTTTGGACCAACTCCTTGGCCTCTTCCAAGGCAGTCGGCCAGAAGAAGCCGTGCCGGAAGGCTTTGGCGACGAGTGCTCTTGAAGCCGCATGGTGGCCGCATTCGCCTTGGTGGATGTCTCTGAGAATCGCTTGGCCTTGCTCTGGCTCTACGTAGCGCTGGTAGACACTAGTGACGCTACGCCTGACCAGCTCTCTGTTGACTATGGTATAGGCTGCCGCCCAACGTTGTACTTGCCGGGCTGAGATCTCGTCAGTTGGTAGCTCTTTATTCACCAGGAATTTGAGGATGGACTGGGCCCATGAGGGTACTGCTATTTCTTCGATTGCCAGAACTGCGACTTGGACGAGGGTGGTTGGGCTGGGAGGCGGCGTGTTGGAGTCAACAACCGCTTGCTGAGTTGATGAAGTCCCCAGGCCGACTGGCGCAGTCCCTAGGCCGAGTTCTGGAATCCTCGAGTCCGCTGCCGCAGTCCCCGGGCTGGGCTCGACTGTGGCGGCTTTGGAGTCATCCGCCAAAGTCCCCGTTCCGACTGCCGGGGCTCTGGAGTCGGATCCGCCGTCTTCGGGAGGAGCCGGCACAAAAATGGAGTCTGATTCTGGTGAAGGCTTGACAGACGGCTTGAGGAGGCGTTGAAGGGCGACGCCGGATGGAATTGCTTGGCGGGTGGAGCCGATTCGTGCCAAGGCGTCTGCTTGGTCGTTGTCATTTATTGGCACGTGGAGGAACTCGCACCCTTCGAAATACCCGCTGAGCTGCTGCACGAGGAAACGGTAGCTCGCCATGTTTGCGTCTTTCGCGTCCCAGTCGCCCGATGACTGCTGGACCACCAAGTCCAAGTCGCCATAACACAAGATCCGGCGGATGCCAAGTTCTTTGGCAAGCCGGAGCCCGTGAATGAGCGCCTCGTACTCGGCCACGTTGTTGGAGGTGGCAAAATGGATTTGCAGTGCATATTTGAGCTTGTCGCCTTTGGGAGAGGTGAGGACGACGCCGGCTCCTAAGCCGGTGCGCATCTTGGAGCCATCGAAGTGCATCCGCCAATGGGTGGAGTCAGGCGCTAGAGGCAGGTACTGGGTCTCGGCCCACTCGAAGAGGAAGTCGGCCAGTGCTTGTGACTTGATAGCGGTGCGAGGCTGGTAGTAGATGGTGTAAGGAGCCAGATCTATGGCCCACTTGGCCACTCGACCAGAGGCATCTCGGCTACCGATGATCTCGGCAAGTGGGGCCGTGCAGACCATCGTGATTGGATGCTCTTGAAAATAAGGCTTCAATTTCTTGGCAGCAAGGTGTACGCCATATCACATCTTCTGGTAGTGGGGGTAGTTCTGCTTGGAGGTCGACAGTACCTCGCTTAGGTAATAAACCGGTCTCTGGACAGGCAGCGCCTTGCCTTCCTCCTTGCGCTCCACTACGATGACTGTGCTGACTACTCAGCTGGTGGCGGCGATGTACAGGAGCATAGGCTCCTTGGGAGTCGGAGCCGCCAGGACGGGTGGAGTAGTCAGCATCTTCTTCAATTGGTGAAAAGCTTCGTCCGCATTATGGATCCACTCGAAAAAAGTGGTCTTCTTCATGAGCTGGTATAAAGGGAGAGCTTTCTCGCCCAGCCGACTGATGAATCGGCTGATGGACGCTAGGCAGCCGGTGAACTTCTGCATGTCCAGCAGTCGGCTGGGTACCTCCATTCTCTCGATGGCCTTGATTTTTACTGGGTTGCATTCTATGCCACGTTCAGAGACCAGGAAGCCTAGCAGCTGGCCGGCTGGTACTCCGAAGACGCACTTCTCGGGGTTGAGCTTGATCTGGAATCGGCGCAGGTTCTCAAAGGTCTCCTTGAGGTCTTCCAGCAGTGTTCCACGCTTCTTCGTCTTCACCACCGCATCATCCACGTAGACGTGGGTGTTCCTGCCAAGCTGCTTGAGGAGACACTTCTGCATGCAACGCTGAAAGGTGGCACCGGCATTCCTCAAGCCGAACGTCATGGTGAGATAGCAGAATGCTCCAAACGGCGTGATGAAGGCGGTCTTCAATCTGTCGGCCGGGTTCAGCTTGATCTCGTGATATCCTGAGTATGCATCCAAGAAACTCAACAGCTCACATCCGGCTGTGGAGTCTATCACCTGATCGATTCTTGGTAGAGCAAATGGGTCCTTGGGGCAGGCCTTGTTGAGGCTCGTATAGTCAATACACATTCGCCACTGCTTTTTCTTCTTCAGTACCAGGACCGGATTCGCCAGCCACTCCGGAAAGAAAACTTCCATAATGAAGCCGGCTGTTAGGAGTCGGGCTATCTCTTCTCCGACAACTCTTCTCTTCTCTTCTGATAAGTGGCGCAAGGGCTGCCTGACCAGCTTTGCATCAGATCGGACATGTAACTTGTGCTCGGCGAAATCCGTCGGTACACCCGGCATGTCTGTGGGGGACCATGCGAAGATGTCCCGATTCTCACGGAGGAAATCGACGAGCTCGCCTTCCTATTTGCTGTCGAGGTTTGCACCTATGACATCGTACCTCTCTGGGTGCTCCGGATCCAAGGGTATCTTCTTTGTCTCTTTGGCCGACTTGAACGAACCTTCGGCTTCCGACTCCTTCGGGTCGGGCGATATCTCCGGCTGCTTGCCGGCCATCGCCACAACTCTTTCAAGGAGTCGCTTCTTGGCTGCAATCACCAGGGACTCGGCCAGCCGACTGCTCTCGGCCGCGCAAGCGGACGACTTCCGGTAGTCGCCGGCCACAGTCAGAATTCCCCTGGAACTGGGCATCTTCATCTTGAGGTAGGCATAGTGGGGGACCGCCATGAACTTGGCCAAGGCGGGTCGGCCAAGTAGCGCATGGTATGGGCTCTCAAGGTCCACCACCTAAAACCAAACAGACTCTCTTCGGAAGTGATCTTTGTCCCTAAAGAGGACATCCATCAGGATCTTGCCCATTGGCGAGCAGGAAAGCCCAGGTACAATGCCGTGGAACACAGTCCGGCTGTTCTGAAGCTGCCTTTGCTTGATTCCTAACTGTCGGATTTCGGGTTCCGGCAGACCCTTGAGGTTCGAACACTGGGGTGCGCGCAGAGATTTCGCCTCCTACCTACCTGCACTCCTCTCCCTTGCTAGTATCTAAACTATGGAAAGAACAACACAAGAGACACAGGGTTTATACTGGTTCGGGCCACCGTTGTGGTGTAATACCCTACTCTAGTGTGTGGTTTGGTGGATTGCCTCTTGGGCTGATGATGATGAACAATACAAGGAAGAACAGCCTCGCGAGGGTCTGTTCTTGGCTGGGGCGATGAACTGCTGGGAGGAGCTCAGTCACCCTTCTCTCTCTCTCTCTTTTCTTCCAACCTCCTTGCTCTGTGGGTGGCTGGTCCTATTTATAGAGGCCCTGGTCCTCTTCCCAAATATCAAGCGGGAAGGGAGCCAACAATGGCGGGCTAATTTGAAGGGGGACAGCTAGTACTAGCTACCCTGACAAAAGTAGTCTTTGCTTGCACAAAGCTCTGGTGATGACACCGTCTCGGGCTCCACGATGACCTCCGTCTTATAGTCCTCATGGTCTTGGTCTCGTTGCACCGAAATGGCAACCTTTGCCTGATGCCTCGGTACTCCGCGGCTGCGCTTGCCCCCTTTGCACCAAAGAGGAAAGGAGGACACTGCGCGGGCTGGCACCCGCCTGGCGCCCTCGGTCGTCATGGCTTGCGTCACGGGCACCTCGTGAGGTACCCCGCCTTGATCTCTCCGCCTCCTCGTGAGCCAGCCTGACGAGGTCGTGCCTGAGGAAGCTCCGCGTCGTCCGCCCCGCGAGGCTTGGCCCCTCGCGAGGGTCTTGGGTTTGTGTTGGTGAAGATGGGCCGCGCTGGGCCCCCCTTTGAGCCACGCCGCAGGCCACAGACAGGCAAGTCTGGGGACCCCTGTTCCCAGAATGCCGACAGTAGCCCCCGGGCCCAAGGCACGCCTGGACTTGGCCGTGCAGGGAGGCAGAAGGGCAAGAGCGAAGCGCCGCGGGCCCTAACAGTCTGCGGCCTTGGGCGCAGCGTGGCGGTTGATTGGACGTGGGCGCCTTAGCAACCGCGTGAGTTGATTAAGGAGCGGCATCCACCTAGGCTTTGCTCCTTGATTTCCCTGGTTGCTGCTCAGATCCCCTTTCTTGCGCCTCTCCTTCCTTCCTCCAAAATTTCCAGATCCACTCTGACCGTGTGACCCAGGAAGCCATGGCGCCTCATCAGCCCCCGGCCGTAGCTTGGTACTCGTCCACCCTGGACCCACCGAACGTGTCGGAGGCGAGCCTTGCTCGGTTGCGCCGGATGGCGACGGCGCGGGGCATCAATGGGGCGAAGGTGTTTAAAGCCGGCTCCGCCACCACTGAGGGTCAAGGGAGCACCTTCTATCCGCTCTTCGTAAGTGCCATTGCTGCTGGCCTGGTGCCTCCCTTCTTTGAGTTCTTCTTCTCTGTCCTCCGCCACTATAAGCTGCAAGCCCTGCATCTCCACCCCAACTCCGTCCTTCTCCTGGCAATCTTCGCCTATTACTGCGAGGCTCACGTAGGGGTGCAGCCCTCAGTGGCCTTGCTGCGCCACTACTTCTACCTCCGGACCTCTTGTGGTACTGCTTCCGCATGCGCAAGCTTCGTCGCATACGGTGGCGCCATTGCCATTTCGAACCCCGGGAAAAGGATTGAGGGCTTCAGGAGCAAGTGGGTCTTGGTGGATGCTGGGCGCATCCACCCTCGGCTGATCTTGCCCATGGAGATGCCCACGAGCTCCAGTAATTGGGGTCGAGCGGAGCTCACGGACCCCCGCACGAAGCTGATGCTGGAGAAGATGGACCCGGATCTGAGGCCGGCCAATATGGCGGCGGCAAAGCTGACCGGCGCGTCGCTGCTGAGGGAATTCCTGGAGCACCAGCTGGCTCCGCTTCGGCAGTACTCACTTCCGATGTGGAGGCCCCGTCCGAGCCCCGCGGCCTTAGTCGATGGAGATCTGGCTGCTGTCCTCCAATCTCTGGTCGGGGGCGATGTGGCAAGGTTGGCGGGCGCTCCTACGCCCTTGTTCCTCTGCGGCGACTGGGAGCAGGTAGTGGAGTCCATGCCCGTCTTCAACGGGGATGGGCCCGTGCCCATGGAAACTCCCGAGGAACCGGTGGATGTGCCCTCCGATGACTCCAGCGAAGAGGAGGAAGGAGGGGAGCGGGGAAAAGGGCCTGACTCTAAGGCGACTGACGGAGAGTCGAGGGCTCCCCTCCCCCGGCGTAGGTCCCGTGTTCTCCGCCTCTCTCCGAGCGATGATGACGAGGATGACGACGAAGACGACGACGAGGACAACGACGAGCAGGACGGCGGGAGCTCACCCCCGATCCCTAAGAAGGACAGGACCGAGCTGATCTCCCGCGGGTCTGCCCCGGCCCCGGGGCGGACCACAGATGCACCTTCTGCCTCCAAGCTTCTCGAGGTTGACCCTTCCAGCCAGCTTTCAGGCTTCAAATTTGGCCAGAGGCCGCTTGAGCACACTGGCGACGACCCGTAAGCATTCGATTCTTGTCTTTATTTCTTGCTCTGCTTCTGAGGCTTGACGTCCGCATTTCTTGGATTGGCTGGTGCCCACAGCAAAGAAGCCGAATGGGGCTCCCGAGGTTCCACCCGTGGCAGCGCCTCTGCCTGCGAAGGAGGGTGACCGTGACGCACAGGCTTCTCCTACCCGGTCGTCCTCGCGAGGCCTGGCTGAGCCGGCTGGGGCGAGCTCAGCCCCCACGGCCCAAGTGGCTCCCGAGGTGCTCTCGCCTACCGCCGCCACTACAACTGTCGGGGCGCGGCAGACTCCGCCTCAGGATGCTGCGGCCGCGCTCCCGCCTTCTCCTCCTACTCCACCAGCTGTTGTCTCTCCGACTCCTTCTGCCGTTCTGGATCGTGCTGTTGCTGAGCTGGACCAACTGCGGCAGGATCTTCTTTGCGCCGACCCCCTCCTGGTGGATGGGCGCTTGGAGCTGGCTTCAGGATGGGTTCGCTCTGACGCTTCGATTCGGGCGGCGCTGGTCCAGGCCTCGACGGCATGCGACGAGGAGAAGCGGGCCGTCCTTGAGGCGAAGGCTGCTCGTGACGCAGCCCTAGGGGAGGTGGTCGACGTCCGTGGACGTTGCAAGGCACTGGAGGGCGAACTGCAAGATTTGTGGGACCAGCTTGCGAACGAGGTCCGCCTTCGCCAAGAGCAGGAAGAAGGCGTGAAGGCTCGCGAGGCGGCTCTCAAGGAGAGGGAGGTCAAGCTCAAGAAATGCCGCAACTGCCTAGGCACGCTGGAGCAGGAGTTGGGGGCGAGGAAGGCCAAGCTGGATGACGAGGCCCTGGTTCTTGCCGAGGACCGCGTGGCCTTCACGGAGATGGAGGCGAGGGCTCGCTCCTCACTGAGGACGCTTTACGACAGCGGCCTAGAGAGCCCACTGGCTGCCACCGAGGACGGCCCCGCCAAGCTGTTCCCTTCCTGGTTCACGCTCTTGAAGATGTCGCCCTTGGCCTTGGCCCCACGACCGAGGCCGAGGCGCGTGTCCTGTCTTCTGCAACACTGATGCGGGTCCTCACCCACATCTACCTTCGCGATCCCGGTGTCGACCACGACAGCCTGCTGGAGCCAGCGAGCGGCGAGCGTGCCGCCGCCGCCGCCGAGGCCATGAAGGGTCGCGCAGAGGCCCTGCTGGGGAAGTTTCGGGCCTTCAGCACCAAGCCAAAGCAAGGCGCTGCCGACCCCACCGCTCCGTGAGGCGTACCCAATCCGCGCTGCTCCACCGCCGACAAGTGACTCCGTCGCGGCTCCTGTCCTGCCTTTAATTCCTGCACATGCATCATGCCTCGGGGAGGCGTTTAAACTTGCGTTTGGGATTGAGATAACAGTGTGGACTGTAATATTTGCTTTTGAATTCCTTGAAATTGGCGCTTTTCCTTCCTACTTGCTTATGTTCTACGCCGGTAGAGCCCGGCCCCGCGCATGCCTCACCCAACATTGGTCCCGACCGGAAACCAGGACGGGGCCAAGGAGTGAGGGGCCATGTGACAAGTTAGGCTCCTGAGTCGCGATGCTCAGGAGTCCCCCTTGGCGCACGAACAGCAAGTAGGGAGGTGTGATGTGGGTGGATCTACCGTTCTACGTCTGCAGAGCCCGGCCGCGCGCGTGCCTCACCCAGCGTTGGTCCCGACCGGAAACCAGGACGGGGCCACGGAGTGAGGGGCTACGTGACCAGTTAGGCTCCTGAGTCGCGATGCTTAGGAGTCCCCCTTGACGCTCAAACGGCCTTCGTACCTTGGCTCCACTCGGGGAGAGACGCGCGACGAACCAGGCTCGGGGGGACCTGGCTGGGCGGTGTGCGTCTGGGTGTGACCCAGGCGCAGCCCCCGTGCCCAGCCCCCTCGCGCGGCACTCCCGAGGGGAGGCGTTACGATGAGGCTAGACACTGAGCTCTAGGCTCCCTGAGGTTGATGCGGCCTGGGGGCCACCCTCAGTTGTTTATCACCAGTGCGAAGCATAGCGCTACCGTATGTGTACGGGCATAGCCGCTCCTCGGCAGTGTCGTCAGCCAGTGCGGAGCATGGTGATTCCACTGGTACGTGGGAGGGGCCCCCCCTCCGGGAGGAGCCCCCGGGGCGTGTACAGCCCCGCCCTGACACATGGCTGGCACGGTAGGGCCTGGCGAGGTGTATCTGGGCACCCATGAGCCAGCACGGGACTCACGGGGCCCTACCTCTAGGCGGGTTGCGCCTGGCACTGGGCCTTATCTTGTGATGTGTCCCTGCAAATTTGGTTAGATGTCGGCACTCTACGTCCTCGGGTCCCGGCCCTCGAGCTGGTCTCAGCCGTCGCTGGTATGCCAGGTCGCGATGCCATGGAGAAGGCCAGAGGGTGAGGGCTGGAGAGCCAGTAAGAGCCCTGAGTCGCGATGCTCAGGTACCCCCCCTTTAACGTGCAAGTGGTCGGCATGGAGAAGAAGAGGTGCCGTGGACCGGCATCAAATAATCAAGCATGGTGGGTCTAACGCATAATCGGAAATAAACGCAAATGGGATACATGCCACTGGGCCTGGCCCGAGCGGCTTGGGGATCATGCAGCCCGAGGGGCGCCCCCAACAAGGTAAGCTAACAACATGGAATAAAAAAGGGATACACGCCGCAAGGACGGACCCACGCGGCCTGGGAATAATGCAGCCCTGGGGGGCGCTCCCAGCTGGAAATAAGACTCGAAAGATGTCACCTCATGATGTTGAGGACGAAGGAGCGTTGATGTACCAGGCTCGGTGGGCTGCGGGGGCTGATCCTCACGAGCCCCCAGGCCCAGGGGCCTCGGGAGGCTCCGGAGGCGCTGGCGGCTCCTCGCGGGCCATCTCCATCCCTGCCAGGACTGTGGAACGCCTGGCCTCTCGTGCCTCCGTGATGCCCCTCATGAGGCGCTGGTACGTGTCAGCCGCGTTCGGCAAACCGTAAGGCATGCGAACATAGCTGTGGGGTGGGCCTCCGCAGCGCCCCACTCGTGAGGGCCAGAGGCACTCCAGAGAGGCGACTCGGTTGAGCCCTGGTATGTCGATGCAGACGCGCAGCCCACCATCCTCGCCTGGATGGGGAGCCACTGCTGGTAGGCGGCGGCCGCCTTTCATGACTCTTGACTCCTGTAGCTCCTGAATGGCCTTGCCGACGAACTTCTGAGGGTCTGGATCTCCTTGCCTTGCTCCTTCTTGAGGGAAACATGCTTCGAAACACGCCTCCATGTGGTGCCCAAGCGCCTCCCTCGTGACCCTAGCTAGGTCGGTGGCCCTCCAGGGGAGAGCCCCCGAGCCCTGCCTGAGAAGGGCGCCGGGCGCGCTTTCCTATGCGATGGAAGGAGGTTCCCCCTGGGCAGGCGTGGGCCCAGAGGGGCCTGCCTCCTGAGTGGTCGGGCCGGACGATATCTTCTTCTTCTTAGGGGCGGTCTCGGGAGGCCTCCTGCTTCCACGATCCGGGTGTTCCAGTGACGCGGCCTGAAAGGCTCGTTCCAGGGAACACACCGCATCCTTCTCTTCACAGGGCACCGTGATGACTCCGTCGCTTCCTGGCATCTTGAGGACGTTGTAGCCGTGGTGAGTTACGACCATGAACTTGGCCAGCGCTGGGTACCCAAGGATGGCGTTGTACGGCAGGCGAATGTGAGCGACGTCGAAGTCGATGAGCTCGGTGCGGTAGTTGTCGCGTGCCCCGAAGGTGACAGGGAGGCGGACCTGCCCAATCGGGACCGTGGAGCCGTTGGTGATACCGGAGAAAGGCTTGGTTGGCTGAAGCTAGCTGTAGGGCACTTGGAGGTTGTTGAATGTTTCCATGGACAGGACGTTGAGCCCTGCCCAGCCATCGATGAGGGTCTTGGTGACCACCACGTTGCTGATGATTGGAGAACAAAGCATCAGGAGGACTCCGGCTGTAGCCGCACACTTGAGCTGATCTACTGAGCTGAACATGATGGCGCACGCCGACCACCTGGGAGGGCGCGTGGCTTCGAGCCTGGGGAGGACTGCATTCACTTCACGGGCGAACTGCTTGAAGATGTGCTGAGAGGCTGGGGCTTATGCCCCGCCCAGGATGCAAGCGATCGCGCGCGGCTCCCGGAAGCCCCCAGCCCCTTCGTCCTGGTGGCGGTCCTCGTTTCTCCTTGGCTGCGGCGGCAGCGGTGCGAGGCCTGCGTTGCCTTGCGGGCGATCCTCGCGAGGCTGATCCCTCCAGTCTCCCTCGCGAGGCTGATCCCTCCAGCCTCCCTCACGAGGCGGGTCTTGCCAGCGATCCTCACGAGGTTGATCGCGCCACCCTTGGCGCGGGCCACGGTCTTCCCAGCGTCCTGCGTTCCTTCCTCCTCCTCGACCGTAGCCCCGGTCACCGCGGTCAGGGCGACGGTCGATCCTTCCTTCTCGCACGGCTCAGAGCTCTTGACATTCGTTGGTGTTGTGGGTGTGGAGGTCGTGGTACACACAGTACCGGCTGCCCTTGGAAGGTTCAGGCTGATCTCTTCCCCGCTTGGTGTCTGGTTCTGCCGCGAGCACGGCACCCCCCTTGCGCTTCACATCCTTGGCCTTGGGCTTCTTCTCTTCTGGGTCTGCGGCAGGCAGCTCGAGGAGGGAGAGATGCCCTTCCTCGGCCCTGGCGCACTTTGGTTGCCAGGTTGAATAGCTCCAGGGAAGTGCACAGGTCTTCATGCATCGCCAGCTCCTCCTTCATCTTGACGTCGCGCACGCCGTCGGAGAAGGCCGAGATGATGGCCTCCTCAGTCACCTTGGGGATCTTGAGGCGTGCGTTGTTGAAGCGCTGGATGTACTTCTGCAGGGTCTCCCCGGGCTGTTGCTTGATGCGGCGCATGTCGCTCACGGCGGGTGGCCGGTCGCGAGTGCCTTGGAAGTTGGCAATGAAGCGGGTGCGCATCTCGTCCCAGGAGGAGATTGTGCCTGGAGCCAGGTTCAGGAGCCAGGTGCGGGCCCCGTCCTTGAGTGCCATGGGGAACCAGTTCGCCATGACCTTCTTGTCTCCGTTGGCAGCTTCGATGCCCAGCTCGTAGAGCTGGAGGAACTCCGCAGGGTCAGCCGTGCCATCGTAGCGAGGAGGCAAGTCCGGCTTGAACTTGCCGAGCCACGCGACGCTGCGTAGCTCGGCGGTGAAGGCGCGACAACCTGTTGTGGCCACGGGAGGCCTTGGATGATGGGGAGCTTGGTCTTGCATGTCCCCACGCGCTGCAGCTGGGAGCAGCGCGGGGTCCTGACGCGCGGGAGCAGGAGCATGGTCGCGACGTGCTGGAGCAGGGAGCGCCCGGGCAGCTTCTTGCGGACGAGGGACTTCTTGACAGCTCTGCTCTTGCCGCGCTGGCACCTGATGGAGCAGGTTCCGCCCAGGGGCCACGCGCCTTGGAGCCATGGCGTCGTCCTGAGGAGGAGGTGGCCGGGGCGCCGCCGGAGCTTCATCGCCCGCGCGGGACGGGGTGCGGTGCAGCGGAACCGACGGCGCAGGAGAGCCCCCTGCGGCGCGGACGAGCTCGGCAACGCGGTCGAGCCATTCTTCATAGACGTCGTCGACGGGATGGTAGCGCAGGAGCTCGTTCGCCACGATGAGTGCAGCCCGAGCCTCCATGGGCGCGCAGAGCGCGCGGGACAAAGAACCAGCTGGGGTGAGCGAGGGAGTTGCGGTGCGGCCATCTTGCCGCACGGACGGATGCTGGGACTCTGCTTGCTGCTCGTCCCCCGCCGGGCCGGTGGCGGCGTTGACGACAGGTGACGGGGAATGGCGAGGACGCCTGCCGACAGGGGCCGTCTGGGCGATGCGGGAAGCGAGCGTGGCCCGGTGCTCGGCGCGGGCTCGACGAGCGTCGGACATGGGCGTGATGGTCGGAGGAGAACGGGGTGGTGGAAGACGAATCCTGGCGCACCCCTACCTGGCGCGCCAAATGTCGGATTTCGGGTTCCGGCAGACCCTTGAGGTTCGAACACTGCGGTGCATGCGGAGATTTCACCTCCTACCTACCTGCACTCCTCCGCCTTGCTAGGATCTAAACTATGGAAAGAACAACACAAGAGACACAGGGTTTATACTGGTTTGGGCCACCGTTGTGGTGTAATACCCTACTCCAGTGTGTGGTGTGGTGGATTGCCTCTTGGGCTGATGATGATGAACAATACAAGGAAGAACAGCCTCGCGAGGGTCTGTTCTTGGCTGGGGCGATGAACTGCTGGGAGGAGCTCAGTCACCCTTCTCTCTCTCTCTCTTTTCTTCCAACCTCCTTGCTCTGTGGGTGGCTGGTCCTATTTATAGAGGCCCTGGTCCTCTTCCCAAATATCGAGCGGGAAGGGAGCCAACAATGGCGGGCTAATTTGAAGGGGGACAGCTAGTACTAGCTACCCTGACAAAAGTAGTCTTCGCCTGCACAAAGCTCTGGTGATGACGCCGTCTCGGGCTCCACGATGACCTCCGTCTTGTAGTCCTCATGGTCTTGGTCTCGTTGCACCGAAATGACAACCTTTGCCTGATGCCTCGGTACTTCGCGGCTGCACTTGCCCCCTTTGCACCAAAGAGGAAAGGAGGATAGTGCGCGGGCTGGCACCCGCCTGGCGCCCTTGGTCGTCATGGCTTGCGTCACGGGCACCTCGTGAGGTACCCCGCCTTGATCTCTCCGCCTCCTCCTGAGCCAGCCTGACGAGGCCGTGCCTGAGGAAGCTCCGCGTCGTCCGCCCCACGAGGCTTGGCCCCTCGCGAGGGTCTTGGGTTTGTGTTGGTGAAGATGGGCCGCGCTGGGCCCCCCTTTGAGCCACACCGCAGGCCGCAGACAGGCAAGTCCGGGGACCCCCGTTCCCAGAACGCCGACACTAACTTCTCCATGATGTCTTTGTAAAGGATATTGATGCTGCTGCCTCCGTCTATCAGAACTCACGAGAAACGCGCGGCCCGCTTGTCCGTAGCAAAGGTGGCATCCAGGACCAAGGCATAGGAGCCCGGACTCGGCATCACTTCGGGGTGGTCGGCCCTGCTCCAGCTGATGGGCTTCTCGGACTAGTGCATGAACTCTAGCGTCTCTGAGGCTACTGCGTTCACCTCTTGTCGCTGCAGCCGCCTGCTGTGTCGATCGTCAGCCAAACTAGTGAACACCACATAGGCTCCGTGCTCTTCAGGGTATTCATCTTGTACCGCACCGACTGGCCTGATTACCGGCTGCTGGGGCGGAGGCGGAGGCGGCTGCCTAGCAGGTAGGGGCGGCAGGAGGCCGTCTCCCTTGGCGATCCTGGTGAGCCAGTGGCACTTCCGGGTGGTATGATTTGACGGCTTCGCGCCGCTGTGGAACTTGCAAGGCCCATCCAAGGTCTGCTCATAGGAGAAGGCCGGCAACCAGTTTGGCTTGACGCCTTTCTGTCGCTTGGGCAGAGGCTGCTCTTCTGGCTGCTGGGCTTCAACGGTCGCGACCTGCCGGCTGCCGGAAGCCGGCGGCGGGGCCTTGCGCTTGTTGTCGCTCTACTGCTGTCGCCGGCCGGCATCTGCCGCCGGAGTTCTTGGAGCTTGAGGAGCTACTTTGCCAGTCGTGCTGATACAAATTTCCGCCTTCATGGAGGAGTCGGCCGTGGCATACTTGTCTGCTATGATCAGCAGCTGGTCGAGGGTTTCTGGCTCGTCGCAGAGGAGCTGGTGCTTGAGGAGGGTGCCTTCTCGGCACCCGGCTGTGAAGTACTCGATGGCCTGCACCTCATGCACGCCCTCGCAGGAATTCCGGAGCTCGGCCCAACGCGTGAGGTAATCGCGAGTTGACTCGTCAGGACCTTGCACGCACAAGGAGAGCTGACGGGGCTTGGGAGGACACTTGTACGTGCTGGTGAAGTTGCGGACGAACGCTTCGGTGAAGTCGACCCAGCTGTTGATGCTGTGGGGCTTCAGGCTGTTCAACCATGTCCGGGCCGTGCCCTGGAGCGTGAGCGGAACGTACTTTACGGCGACGCGCTTGTTGCCGTTTGCTATGCTGATAGCCGTGGAGTAGTCAACTAGCCAGTCCTCCGGCTTTACGGAGCCGGTATACTTGGGCGTGTCTCTTGGGAGCGTGAACCCTCTGGGAAAGGGCTCGTCCCGAATGCGGGGCCCGAAACAAGGCGGACCCAGCTCGTCTTCTTCTTCCAACGCCAGGGACCGGTGAAGTCGGTCGATCCAGTGGCGGGCGTCATTCTCTCCAACTCCCTCTCGGCGGCCAAGGCGGTCACCGAGAGTCGGATGATCAATAGGCGGCAGGGAGACTCGCCTCTCCTTGCGGGGAGGGGGAGGCGGACAGTCGTCCCGTCGTTCCACTGCTCTAGGGCGACCGTCTCGGTCACGCTCTATGGTAATCCGAGTCCGACTGTGGCTGTCAGCCGGCTCCTTGTCCTTTCTTCCTCGGGCACCGCCAGTCGGTGTCCGAGACGTCGCGCCTTGATCTCGGTGCGGGTCGTCGTTTGGCCGCTGCGGCGCCTCCGTGCGGCAGCTGGCCTCGTTCTGCGCGGCGGCTGTGTCGAGGAGCCGCTGGACTCGCTCCATCATGAGGCGGCGCTCTTCGCCCTCAAAATTATCCAGCTCGTCCGCCGCTGCCTGGGCGGCTCGGATGTTCTCTGCTGGGGTGGCGTACACGGGGCGGCCAGCCCCAAACAGGCTGGCGATGGCTACACCGCGCTGCTGAACCGTGCCAAGGCGGCTGGGCCCTGCCGGGGCTGGTGAGCCGCCAACAGCGCGATCCATCTCCCGCTGCTAAGCTTTTGACAAGCGTCTCATGCTGGCCAGCTTCTTCGCGCCTTCAACAAGCTGAAGGCGGTGCGCTTCTAAAGTCTCTGCGTCAGCGTCTTCTGGAATGGACGCAGTTAGGTCTTGCAGCGCCGCGCCGAGTGAATCGGGTGCTCTTCCGCCAGGGGACTCGTCATGACTGATGACTAGCACCTCAGTGACGGTGCTTCCGTTGCTCTCCGCGTGGGGGAGAGGCTCGTCGTAGACTACCACGTTGGTGGGAAACGCGTCGATTGACGCGGTGTCGGAGTCGACCAGCATCGGGTCGGTGGAGCCTACGGACTCCAAGTCTATGGCGGGCTCGCCGGAAACGTGGAGTTGATCGAGGAGGCCCGCGAGGAGGTTCTCGGGGGCGCCCGCGCCTGTGTCAGACGCAGGTTCGTCGGAGAGGCAGACCTCGCCGACAAGTTCGGCCAAGGAGCTGGCTGCGCAGGCGATCTCAAAGCCGCGCAGCGCGTCGATGCAGACTTCATCTGGCGTGCCTGGCTGGCTGCGCTTGCTAGGGAGGAAAAGGGTTCCCGTCCAGAACAGATCTCCGGACGGCAGTGCACCACGCCCCAAGGTGGGCGCCAAATGTCGGGAGTTTGGTGCAACATATGCCAACGGATGGCTTATCATGGTGGGGGTGAGTAGAACGTCGCCGGTGCCTGGAAACGGGATGAGGCGAAGGCATGCACGCTGGCGAATCTTACCCAGCTTCAGGGCTCTCCGGGGAGATAACACCCCTACTGCTGCTCTGTGGGGTCTCCGCATGATCACTATGGTCAAGTGTTTACAAGGTTGCTCCTTGAGCTGTTTCGGGTGGCCTGAGAGGGCAAGGCTGGCTCTCTCCTCCTATCTGGTGTGGTCTAGATCTACCGGGGTCCAACCCTTTGCATGGGTGCCCGGGGGGTTTATATAGGCCTACCCCCCAGGGGTACAATGGTAATGTGACTGGTCGCGGGCCCAGCCGTCAGTGTCTCCGACCTCCGACTTCTCCACCGGCTGCTGGGGCCCGCCGACTGGTGGGCCCCGCCGACTGGTGGGCCCCGCCGACTGGTCTGGTACGGAGCCGACAGGCCGCGTCCACCACGGGCTGGACTTGCCGGCTGCTGATTACTGTAGCCGTGCTCTTGATGATGCAAGCTTGGTCATGGGGTCGTGGCAACAGCCCCGCCGCCTGGCGGGCGATCACTGTGGCCACTCCCTATCTCTTCTTGATTAATAGCGCATGGGCCCTGGGGGAGGGCCCGGCCGACTCCCTCGGGCCGACTCCCGATGGGTCCGGCTGGTGGTTCTCCCGCCGTCTTCCAGGCCGCACAGACAAGCCGTTGTGGGCACAGGACTTGGTACAGTGGTGCTGATGTCAGGGCCGGCCTGGCAATAGTGCCACGCCGCAGGGAGATCTTCCCCAGTACGGCATGCTGTAGCCATGCCTGCCCTTGGTAAGGGGCGGGGAGTGGGCCTCACTGTAGCCACGCCCCTGCCCCGTCCCCTTCGGTAAGGTTCTGTTGGAGTCGCCGGCCGACTCCCCAAAGCTGGCTTCTCTGGAAGTCGTCCCTGGGACTCGGCCATGAGCGGGCAGTCGGCCACCTCGCGTAGACTCCCCAGGAGGCGGTTCTTCGCCCTGGGGTCTTGAGGGGCGCAGCCTGCCCCGATGTCTTGAAAGGTTATGGGTCTCGGCTTGGCCTACCCGTGGCCCATTACTCCGACATCATGAGTACAAAAAATCTATTGCACAAGTCTCATAATAACAATGAGCACCGAAGAAAGGTATCGGTGGGGGTACTATTTTCTTCGAAGATGCTTCTTACACTTCGCAGTAATATAGCATAAGTTCCCTGAGCGCGCTTTGTCTGTTACAACCTTATGGCCTGATTGCCTGGTTATTGGAAACACCGTCGATATTCTCGACAGATGGAGTACATAACACTTTTCGGTCCTTAACCGAAGAGGGAGAAGCCGACGGTCGGTTAAGACGCGTTTAAAGTTCGGTTGAACATAGATATGATATAAGTACTTCGGTACATGCAATCATTCTTTTACCCAAGTCACATGGGGGCTCTTAAATTTATATGAGTTGTTTTATGATAAGTGTTCTTCTTCTTAGTCGTTGCAAAGTTTTATTATTATTATTATTATTATTATTATTATTATTATTATTATTATTATTATTATCTATCACTCCTTTTTTCGACACGAGCGTGTGGTCACTAGCCAGGGAGCCTAATTTCTCTCTCAAAGCCGCTAGAGTTTAGTTTGCGAAACTGGCCTAATGAGAAGTACTCCGCCCTCGGGATAGGAGGTTGAAGCCATAGGCTGACCCGCTTGAAGTCTTGAGATAGGATGTATCATGTTAAAGCACGACAGAAGCACTTCTTTTGCTAAGGCCAATTTTCAGATTGGCACCGAACACTTGATCTTGTTCGGACGTCAAGTTTTTACTGATGTTTTTTGGTTTTCCAAGCTTATGGCACTTTTAAACTATTTGTGTGTTTTCAGCACAAGCCTCGCAGTGCAACACCGGACACCTTTGGAGATTCGGCAAGAACATTCTCGGATATTGCTATATATGCATCGGTTTCGAATTGTGTCTTCGGTCAATAGTTGGGTTGCCCGGCTCCTGCGCTTGCCTCCTACGTTCCGCTTTGTTCGGCTAGGTGTGAGAAGGGAGAACCACTGCGATTGTGCTTCCAGCTCACATGGTTAAGCACCTCAGTGGAGAAAGCCGAAAACTGACTGTCACAATAAGCGTAAACTGGTCAGTGATCGGATGACGGTGTTAAATGATGGGCCATTCATAACAATGGCCGAAGTGTTTACGGCTTGACCTCGACTGTCGCCAAACACTACCGGGGGCTAGTAACTGGCCTCCCAAACTAAATCCTCGATATTTTGCTCTTACATTGTAGCTGAGGTTTCATGATCATGCTTAGCATGACAACCCAAAGAAAGGAGCCGATAGCAGGACTATTTTCTTTGGAAGACATTTCTTCTGTTAAACAGTAATATAACATATCTCTCTGCATACCTTTGTTTATAAAACCGTATAGCCAGATTGCCTTGTTTGTCGTAAATCTTTGCCCTCATAAAGGCTCTATAAAGTAGGACAAACACTCCTCGGCTACTAGCTGAGGAGGTGGAAGCCGATGGTCGGTCAACAAAGTTTTGTACAATGCGAATCCGAGCATTAATGACGTAAAGTACTTGGATACATAGAGTCATTACACACAATTTGTGATTTTACTATGGATATCGATCCTTAATTCGGCCACCCGTACCCGCATTAAGGCTCGGGGGCTACCGGGCTTCGGGCTTATTATTTACAAATATTAAAGGGGCACATCGATCCCCTGATCTGGTGTTGCCACCCGACCAGCGTCTCGGGGGCTACTGCATTGCCTATCCAATGCAGAAAATTTTAAGTGCAACACAGTTTCCGAGGAGATTACGATCCTCAGGTTGGTCGGCCACACCCAACCTGAGTCTCGAGGACTGAGCACGCCGCTTTTTGTGTCCCGAAGTATTCTGCCGAGCTAGGACCTCATCCTTAGGCCGATTTTGCAAATCAACCTGAGTCTCAGCGGCTACTGGGATTAGCGGTCTTATGTCATCCTTCAGGTGCATCTCGGGTTTTAGACCGATACACACCTTGAGGGCTATTGGCTGTATATCTCGGTAGAGAATAAATTGCACCAATAAAAATATTGACAAAAAATCAGCCCACAGTCGGGGTGGTGCACCATCTCGGAAGCAGTCCGGCATAAAGCTCGGGCGCTAGTGGCTGGCTCCATATATATAGAGGGCATTTCCGGCATTAAGCTCGGCTAAACTCCTTCAACTTTTTTGGACCAAGATGATCTATGACATCTTGGATATAGTCCAGCGTTGGAGCTTGGACCCAGTCCGGCATTGGAGCTCGGATAAATTTCGGCGTTGGAGCTCGGAAGCAGTTCGGAATTGGTGCTCGGCTGCAAAAAATACCTCGAATGTAGTCCGGCGTTAGAGCTCAGACGCAAGAGGACACTGCCTCCCGGGAACAACTTCAAACCCGAGGTGTGGCATAAAAATAACAAGGCATTGATAAAGGCCGAAACATAAAGGGGCTCCTCAGATACCCGACGTGTAAACCCGTCGAATGCATTTCGGCAATCCTCAAGATCAAAGATGAGAAGATTTGTTGAACCAGTTTTCAAGACCGACAACCGAAGATGAAGAACAGTTTGGAACAATCGAAGAGTGTCCCTAACTTGAAGACCGGTTCAGGGGGCTACTGACGGTGTCCTGGACTATGGGGTACTCACCACGTCATCTCCCGATCTGTTAGATTGGGCTGAGGACCCCCATGGCCGTATACTCATGGGCCAGTTCGGACAGCTGCCGCATACAAGGAAGATTCCACAAGACTTGGCGATCAAGACAAGGACTTCTCCCCACCGGCGTATTCGGCTAGGGCTCTTGTTATCCTAGGCCTCTGGTGCATTATATAAACCGAGGCCAGGCTAGTCGATAGATCATATACAACATACAATCATACCATAGGCTAGCTTCTAGGGTTTAGCCTCTCTGATCTCGTGGTAGATCTACTCTTGTACTACCCATATCATCAATATCAATCAAGCAGGACGTAGGGTTTTACCTCCATCAAGAGGGCCCGAACCTGGGTAAACATTGTGTCCCCTGCCTCTTGTTAACATCGATCCTAGATGCACAGTTCGGGACCCCCTACCCGAGATCCGCCGGTTTTGACACCGACAGTCTTAATCTAAAAAGAAACCTTTGAGCGGGGCCTTGCTGCATGTCTCCGCCTGTGTCTCCGTTGTGCCGTGTCCTGGAAGGGTGTAGCACGATTGTCATTATAGTCCTTTTTACATGCGGGAAGCCCCTAGCGCCACCTATGGGGGTATATCCATCGACCCAATCTCGGTTTTATCTGAACTGTTACAGCGAGGGGTGCGCCGGACTCGTCTAGCCGTGTCCACGGTCTTGACGACCGATCATTTATTCTGATTGGAGGGGTCGTTCAGTGTTCGGCTGCGAAAGCCATCGTACATTCCTTCGCATGTAAGGAACGCTCCGAGTTTCCGCTAACTATGATGATGCCACGTGGACCGAGCATCTTGAGCTTAAGATAAGCGTAATGCGATATTGCATTAAAACGAGCGAAGGCTGTTCTTCCGAGTAGTGCTTGATAGCCGCTTTGGAATGGAGCAATGTCGAAGGTTAATTCTTCGCTTCGGAAGTTGCCGGGAGAACCGAATACAACCTCTAGTACTATAGAGCCCGTGCAGTGGGCCTCTGGGTCTGGTACTACTCCTTTAAAGGTAGTATTGCTTTGGCTGATTCTTGTTGGGTCTATCCCCATTTTGCGAACTGTGTCTTGATATATCAGATTAAGACTACTGCCGCCGTCCATAAGGACTCGTGTGAGATGGTATCCGTCAATTATTGGGTCTAGTACCAAGGCAGCCAATCCTCCGTGCCGGATGCTAGTCGGGTGGTCCCTACGATCAAAAGTGATTGGGTAGGCCGACCAAGGGTTGAACTTGGGGGTAACGAGCTCTACGGTGTATACGTCTCGAAGTGCACGTGTGCTCCTCCTCTTCGTTACATGAATCATGTTCACTGTTTTGACTTCTGGTGGGAATTTTTCTGTCCCCCAGTGTTTTGTTGGTGAGGCTCATCCTCCTCTTCACTTGGTGTATCCCTCCCCTTGTGTTCGGCGTTTAGCTTGCCGGCCTGCTTAAAGACCCAGCATTCTCTGTTGGTGTGATTTGCAGGTTTATCGGAGGTGCCATGAATCTGACATAATCTGTCCAGAATCTTGTTTAGGCTGGACGGTCCATCTCTGCTGCCTTTGAATGGATTTTCCGTTGACCGGGTCGAGAGCCCCTGAATCCGGCGTTTATTGCCGTGTTGTCTGGGCTGTCTTCGTTGCTTCGACGCTTGCTTTTATTGCGTCGTGGTTTTCCATTGCCATGCCTGACTCCGGATGTGCTTGGGTCGCTGGTGCCATTGAACTATCCTCTCTCGCGCAAAAGCAGGTCATAAGGCTTGTTAGGGCTACCATTGTCCTTAGTTTTTCCTGGCCGAGGTGTCTAGCAAGCCATTCGTCCCGGACACTATGTTTGGAAGCCACTAAGGCTTCGGCGTCCGGGCAATCGACAATTTGATTCTTCTTAGTGAGGAATCTGTTCCAAAGCTTTCGGGCTGACTCTCCGGGTTGCTGAATTATGTGACTTAAATCGTCTACATCCGGAGGTCGGACATAGGTCCCTTGAAAATTAGCCCTGAAAGCGTCCTCGAGCTCTTCCCAAGTTCCAATTGAGTTTCCAGGGAGGCTTTTCAACCAGTGCCTAGCTGGTCCATTCAACTTTAAGGGCAAGTATTTGATGGCGTAGAGATCATCTCCACGAGCCATGTGGATGTGAAGGATAAAGTCCTCAATCCAGACCCTAGGGTTTGTTGTTCTGTCGTATGACTCTATGTTCATGGGTTTGAATCCTTCTGGGAATTCATGGTCCAGTACCTCATCGGTGAATCATAGGGGGTGTGCGGCACCCCTATATTTGGGTGTGTCTGACGGTTTTATTGTTCGGTTTTGATTCTGAACTATTATTCTGTCAGTATAGTCATTTGGGCGGCCCTGAAAGCGTCCCAAGTTCCAATTGAGTTTTCGGGGAGGCTTTTCAACCAGTGACTAGATGGTCCTTTCAACTTTAAGGGCAAGTATTTGATGGCATGGAGATCATCTCCACGAGCCATGTGGATGTGAAGGATAAAGTCCTCAATCCAGACCCCAGGGTCTGTTGTTCCATCGTATGACTCTATGTTCACGGGTTTGATTCCTTCTGGGAATTCATGGTCCAGTACCTCGTCGGTGAAGCATAGGGGATGTGCGGCACCCCTGTATTTGGGTGTGTCTGACGGTTGTATTGTTCAGTTTTGATTCCAAACTATTATTCTATTAGTATAGTCATTTGGGCGGCGATGATTCTGTGCCGGAACGCGCTTCCTAGGTCTGTAAATGGACCTGGTCAAACCGGCTTTTTTGTGTAGGTCCTCACGTAGGTCGTGTGCTGACTTGAGTATGTCATCGTTAGCCGCCCTATCACGACCACGGGGTGGCCGGTCCGGTTGATCGGCCGTTTTATTTTTCGGCTGAGTGGCCTCTAAGGCCTCATCGTCGAATTCAGGCAACAGCTTGCGCTTTGGATAGCTTTTTGTGTGGCAATTGCCGCCGTACTTTTCTTCCGTGTCAAGCACTTTATTCCATCTGCTGTTGAGCGTATTCTGTGCGGTCTTAAGCCTCTGCTTCTGCTTCTTCAGGCTCTGCGCGTTTTCAATGAGCCTTTTATGAAGGTTCTCTTGTTCCGAGTGTCTTTTAGGGATGAGGTGTGCATCGCCGTCCGGACTATTCATGTCTCCGGAGACAGGTCGATGAGTTTTACCCTCGGGGTCGTCGTGACTAGACAGCGACTCCGTACTATGTTTTCCATCTGCTGGTATACCCCGCTCCACCGCTGGGTTCATGTGGTCGTTGTCTCCTTTGGGGTCGACCGGGGTGTTACTCTTTCTTGCACTGTTATCGCTGTTTTTGCCGGGGCGGGATTTGGAGCCGCGCTTACGCCGTCGATTTGGTTGCTTCTCGAGGGAATTGTCCTTCGCTGCTTCCTCCCCTTCCTCATCATCATTTTCTTTGGGTGTATCCACCATGTATATATCATGTGATGAAGTGGAAGTCCAGCGCGCTGCGGGCGGTGGTTCTTGTTCGTCTCCCGCATTATCGTCCATACCGTCGATGTCTTCGGAGCCGAAATCAAGCATGTCGGTTAAGTCGTCGACAGTGGCTATTAAGTGGGTGGTGGGTGGGGAACAAATTTCTTGGTCGTCTGCTTCCCACTCGAGCCGAACACAGTTCGGCCAAGGGCCTCCTGACAAGGAGAGAGACCTTAATGAATTTAGCACATCGCCCAAGGGCGAGTGCTGAAAGATATCCGCGGAGGAAAACTCCGTGATCGGCACCCAATCATATTTGATAGGTACGGACACATGCGGTTTGGAGACCGTGGCCGGGGATGAATCCAAAGGTCCGGCAACACAGGTCTCGTAGGAGGTGAAGTCAGTATTCGGCTCTATCGCCACTGAGTGTGCGGCCTCTGGGGCGGGGTGCATCCACCCGTCCTCGGACGGCGTGATCTGCTTTGGATCAAGGGCCGAAGTCGCCACAGGTGTGATCTCCCGAACACTGTCTGACGGTAGAGCTAAGTCATGCCCGTCGTGACTGTGCAGCGCACCTGACGCGGGCTCGAATTCGTCGAAGATCAAGTCTCCGCGGATGTAGGTAGTATAGTTCAAACTTCCAAACCTGACCTGATGGCCAGGGGCGTAGCTTTCGATCTGCTTCAGATGGCCAAGCGAGTTGGCCCGCAGTGCGAAGCCGCCGGATACGAAGATCTGTCCGGGGAGAAAAACCTCACCCTGGATCGCATCGTTGCCGATGATCGAAGGAGCCATCGAGCCTTATGGTGACGACACAGTGGAACTCTCAATGAAAGCACCAATGTTGGTGTCAAAACCGGCGGATCTCGGGTAGGGGGTCCCAAACTGTGCGTCTAAGGCGGATGGTAACAGGAGGCGGGGGACACAATGTTTACCCAGGTCTGGGCCTTCTTGATGGAGGTAATACCCTACTTCCTGCTTGATTGATCTTGATGATATGAGTATTACAAGAGTTGATCTACCACGAGATCGGAGAGGCTAAACCCTAGAAGCTAGCCTATGGTATGATTGTTGTTGTCCTACGGACTAAACCCTTCGGTTTATATAGACACCGGAGGGAGCTAGGGTTACACGGAGTCGGTTACAAGGGAGGAGATCTATATATCCAAATTGCCAAGCTTGCCTTCCACGCAAAGGAGAGTCCCACCCGGACACGGGACGAAGTCTTCAATCTTGTATCTTCATAGTCCAACAGTCTGGCCAAGGGATATAGTTCAGCTATCTGAGGACCCCCTAATCCAGGACTCCCTCACCGAGGAACCCCACGACGGTTCATTCATGGTCCACTTCGGGCAGCCCATGCCGCATACAAGGAGGTTTCCACAAGACTTGGCACCCAAGCCAAGGACTCTCCAAAACCATAGGCCTCCGGTGCATATATAAACCGATGCCAAACTAGACAATAAACAATCTAATATTCATTACTACAGTCTCGTGGTATACATATGTACTTTGTACTACAGCCATATGAATACAATCAAAAGCAGGACTTAGGGTTTTACCTCCATCAAGAGGGCCCGAACCTGGGTAAAACATGTGTCCGTGTTACCATCGCTCCAAGACGCCTAGCTTAGGACCCCTACTACGAGATACGCCAGATATAGAACTGACAATGGGCCAGAGCAGCACCTGGGGGGTGCCCCGAGGGGTGCACAACCCACCAGGGCGCGCCTGGGCCCACAGGCGCGCCCAGGTGGGTTGTGCCCACCTCTGTGGCCTCTCGCACCCCTCTTTACCCTATAAATTCACAAATATTTCGAAAACCCTCGAGGTTAACCTAGATCAAAAGTTCCACTGCCGCAAGGCTCTGTAGCCACCGAAATCCAATCTAGACCCTTTCCGGCAATATTTCGAAAACCCTCGAGGTTAACCTAGATCAGAAGTTCCACTGCCGCAAGGCTCTGTAGCCACCGAAATCCAATCTAGACCCTTTCCGGCACCCTGCCGGAGGGGGGAAATCATCTCCGGTGGCCATCTTCATCATCCCGGTGGCCACCACGATGAGGAGGGAGTAGTCCACCCTCGGGGCTGAGGGTTTGTACCAGTAGCTATGTGTTTAATCTCTCTGTCTCTCTCTCTCTCTCTCTCTCTCTCTCTCTCTCTCTCTTGTTCTTGAGATGTCATGATCTTGATGTATCGCGGGCTTTGTTAATATAGTCGGATCATATAGTGTTTCCCCCCTCTAGTGATGAATTGAGTTTTTCCCTTTGAGATTTTGTTGCTATCGGATTGAATACTTTTATGGATTTGAGAACACTTGATATATGTCTTGCAGTTGAATACTCGTGGTGAAAATGGGGTATCGTATTGATTCACTTGATATATGTTTTGGAACTCAACTTGCGGATTCCCTAGGTGACACTAGGGTAATCTATGCATAGGGGTTGATGCACATTCTTGTATTTGTTTCTCTGGTAGAAATCTTGGGGCACTCTTTGAAGTTCTTTGTGTTGGATTGAGTATTATGAATATGAATTTGCTTTGGTGTTATTTTAGCACGAACTCTAGGATAGATCAAACAGAAAGAATAGCTTTGTGTTATTTTAGTACGAACTCTTGAATAGATTGAATGGAAAAAATAGCTTTGAGGTGGTTTCGTACCCTACAAACAATTTATTCTTATGTTCTCTGGTAGATAGGAACTTTGGAGTGATTCCTCATCGCACTTTGAGGGGTGGTTATATGATGAGAGGTTGCATTGTTGAGAGGTTGCACTAGTGAAAGTATAGACCCTAGGCCTCATTTTCAAGCATTGCAATACCGTTTTTGTGCCCATTTACTATTTGCTACCATGCTGTTTTTATTTATTCAGATTATATAAATATATTTCTACCATCCATGTTACACTTTTAACACCATCTATTCGCCGAACTAGTGCACCTATACAATTTGCCATTTTATTGGGTCTATTGGGGACACAAGAGATTTCTTGTATTTGGTTGCCGGGTCGTTTGAGAGAGACCATCTTCATCCTACACCTCTCAAGGATTGATAAACCTTAGGTCATCCACTTGAGGGAAAATTGCTACTGTCCTACAAAACTCTGCGCTTGGAGGCCCAACATGTGTCTACAAGAATAAATTTGTGTACTAGACACCACATCCCCAAGCTTAACTCCTACTTGTCCTCGAGTAGGTAAGTGATAAAAACAGAATTTTTGATGTGGAATGCTGCCTATCATGTCATATCATATTCTTTTCTTTATAGCATGGACATTTGGACTTTTATATTTTTCAAAGCAATAGTCTAGTTTTGAGATAACTTAAATACTCAAGCATATCAACAAGCAACCATGTGTTTCAAAATATCAATGCTAAAATAAGCTATCCCTAGCCCATCATGCTCAACCATTGATCCATTCATGAAACTATTGGGGAACGTAGTAATTTCAAAAAAATTCCTACGCACACGCAAGATCATGGTGATGCATATCAACGAGAGGGGAGAGTGTGATCTACGTACCCTTGTAGACCGACAGCGGAAGCGTTAGCACAACGCGGTTGATGTAGTCGTACGTCTTCACGGCCCGACCGATCAAGCACCAAAACTACGGCACCTCCGGGTTTTAGCACACATTCAGCTCGATGACGATCCCCGGACTCCGATCCAGCAAAGTGTTGGGGAAGAGTTCCGTCAGCACGATGGCGTGGTGACGATCTTGATGTTCTACCGTTGCAGGGCTTCGCCTAAGCACCGCTACAATATTATCGAGGATTATGGTGGAAGGGGGCACCACACATGGCTAAGAAAACGATCACGTGGATCAACTTGTGTCTCTAGGGGTGCCCCCTGCCCCCGTATATAAAGGAGCAAGGGGAGGAGGCCGGCCGGCCCTATAGGCGCGCCAAGGAGGAGTCCTCCTCCTAGTAGGAGTAGGACTCCTACTAGGAGGGGGGAAAGGAAGTGGGGAGGGAGAAGGAAAGGGGGGCGCCGCCCCTCTCCTAGTCCAATTCAGACCAAGGGGGGAGGAGGCGCGCGGCCCACCCTGGCTGCCCCTCTCTCTCTCTCCACTAAGGCCCATATGGCCCATTACTTCTCCCGGGGGGTTTCCGGTAACCCTCCGGCTCTCCGGTTTTCTTCGAAATCACCCAGAACACTTCCGGTGTCCGAATATAGCCGTCCAATATATCAATCTTTATGTCTCGACCATTTCGAGACTCCTCGTCATGTCCGTGATCACATCCGGGACTCCGAACTAACTTCGGTACATCAAAAACTCATAAATTCATATAACTGTCATCAAAACCTTAAGCGTGCGGACCCTACGTGTTCGAGAACAATGTAGACATGACCGAGACATGTCTCCGGTCAATAACTAATAGCGGAACCTGGATGCTCATATTGGCTCCCACATATTCTACGAAGATCTTTATCGGTCAGACCGCACAACAACATACATTGTTCCCTTTGTCATCGGTATGTTACTTGCCCGAGTTTCGATCGTCGGTATCTCAATACCTTGTTCAATTTTGTTACCGGCAAGTCTCTTTACTCGTTTCGTAATACATCATCCCGCAACTAACTCATTAGTTGCAATGCTTGCAAGGCTTAAGTGATGTGCATTACCGACTGGGCCCAGAGATACCTCTCCGACAATCGGAGTGTCAAATCCTAATCTCGAAATACGCCAACCCAACATTTACCTTTGGAGACACCTGTAGAGCTCCTTTATAATCACCCAATTACGTTGTGACGCTTGGTAGCACACAAAGTGTTCCTCCGGCAAACGGGAGTTGCATAATCTCATAGTCATAGGAACATGTATAAGTCATGAAGAAAGCAATAGCAACATACTAAACGATCGGGTGCTAAGCTAATGGAATGGGTCATGTCAATCACATCATTCTCCTAATAATGTGATCCCGTTAATCAAATGACAACACATGTCTATGGTTAGGAAACATAACCATCTTTGATTAATGAGCTAGTCAAGTAGAGGCATACTAGTGATGTTTAGTTTGTCTATGTATTCACACAAGTATTATGTTTTCGGATAATACAATTCTAGCATGAATAATAAACATTTATCATGATATAAGGAAATAAATAATAACATTATTATTGCCTCTAGGTCATATTTCCTTCAGTATCCCACTTGCACTAGAGTCAATAATCTAGATTACACGGTAATGATTCTAACACCCATTGAGCTTTGGTGCTGATCATGTTTTGCTCGTGGAAGAGGCTTAGTCAACGGGTCTACAACATTCAGATCCGTATGTATCTTGCAAATCTCTATGTCTCCCACCTGGACTAGATCCCGGATGGAATTGAAGCGTCTCTTGATGTGCTTGGTTCTCTTGTGAAATCTGGATTCCTTTGCCAAGGCGATTGCACCAGTATTGTCACAAAAGATTTTCATTGGACCCGATGCACTAGGTATGACACCTAGATCGGATATGAACTCCTTCATCCAGACTCCTTCATTTGCTGCTTCCGAAGCAGCTATGTACTCCGCTTCACATGTAGATCCCGCCACAACGCTTTGTTTAGAACTGCACCAACTGACAGCTCCACCGTTTAATGTAAACACGTATCCGGTTTGCAATTTTGAATCGTCCGGATCAGTGTCAAAGCTTGCATCAACGTAACCATTTACGATGAGCTCTTTGTCACCTCCATATATGAGAAACATATCCTTAGTCCTTTTCAGGTATTTCAGGATGTTCTTGACCGCTGTCCAGTGATTCACTCCTGGATTACTTTGGTACCTCCCTGCTAGACTTATAGCAAGACACACATAAGGTCTAGTACACATCATTGCATACATGATAGAGCCTATGGCTGAAGCATAGGGAACATCTTTCATTTTCTCTCTATCTTCTGCATTGGTCGGGCATTGAGTCTTACTCAATTTCACACCTTGTAACACATGCAAGAATCCTTTCTTTGCTTGATCCATTTTGAACCTTTTCAAAACTTTGTCAAGGTATGTGCTTTATGAAAGTCCAATTAAGCGTCTTGATCTGTCTCTATAGATCTTAATGCCCAATATGTAAGCAGCTTCACCGAGGTCTTTCATTGAAAAACTCTTATTCAAGTATCCCTTTATGCTATCCAGAAATTCTATATCATTTCCGATTAGTAATATGTCATCTACATATAATATCAGAAATGCTACAGAGCTCCCACTCACTTTCTTGTAAATACAGGCTTCTCCAAAAGTCTGTACAAAACCAAATGCTTTGATCACACTATCAAAGCATTTATTCCAACTCCGAGAGGCTTGCACCAGTCCATAAATGGATCGCTGGAGCTTGCACACTTTGTTAGCTCCCTTTGGATCGACAAAACCTTCCGTCTGCATCATATACAACTCTTCTTCCAGAAATCCATTCAGGAATGCAGTTTTGACATCCATCTGCCAAATTTCATAATCATAAAATGCGGCAATTGCTAACATGATTCGGACAGACTTAAGCATCACTACGGGTGAGAAGGTCTCATCATAGTCAATCCCTTGAACTTGTCGAAAACCTTTTGCGACAAGTCGAGCTTTGTAGACAGTAACATTACCGTCAGCGTCAGTCTTCTTCTTAAAGATCCATTTATTCTCAATTGCTTGCTGATCATTGGGCAAGTTAACCAAAGTCCATACTTTCTTCTCATACATGGATCCCATCTTAGATTTCATGGCTTCAAGCCATTTTGCGAAATCTGGGCTCACCATCGCTTCTCCATAGTTCGTAGGTTCATCATGATCTAGTGGCATGACTTCCAGAATAGGATTACCGTACCACTCTGGTGCGGATCTTACTCTGGTTGATCTACGAGGTTCAGTAGTATCTTGTTCTGAAGTTTCATGATCATCTTCATTAGCTTCCTCACTAATTGGTGTAGGTGTCGTAGAAACTGGTTTCTGTGATGTACTACTTCCCAATAAGGGAGTAGGTACAGTTACCTCATCAAGTTCTACTTTCCTCCCACTCACTTCTTTTGAGAGAAACTCCTTCTCTAGAAAGTTTCCGAATTTAGCAACGAAAGTCTTGCCTTCGGATCTATGATAGAAGGTGTATCCAATAGTTTCCTTTGGATATCCTATGAAGACACATTTCTCCGATTTGGGTTCGAGCTTATCAGGTTGAAGCTTTTTCACATAAGCATCGCAGCCCCAAACTTTCAGAAACGACAACTTTGGTTTCTTGCCAAACCACAGTTCATAAGGCGTCGTCTCAACGGATTTTGATGGTGACCTATTTAACGTGAATGCGGCCGTCTCTAGAGCATAACCCGAAAACGATAGCGGTAAATCAGTAAGAGACATCATAGATCGCACCATATCAAGTAAAGTACGATTACGACGTTCGGACACACCATTACGCTGTGGTGTTCCGGGTGGCGTGAGTTGCGAAACTATTCCGCATTGTTTCAAATGTACACCAAACTCGTAACTCAAATATTCTTCTCCACGATCAGATCGTAGGAATTTTATTTTCTTGTTACGATGATTTTCAACTTCACTATGAAATTCTTTGAACTTTCCAAACGTTTCAGACTTATGTTTCATTAAGTAGATATACCCATATCTGCTTAAGTCATCTGTGAAGGTGAGAAAATAACGATATCCGCCACAAGCCTCAACATTCATCGGACCACATACATCTGTATGTATGATTTCCAACAAATCTGTTGCTCTCTCCATAGTACCGGAGAACGGTGTTTTTGTCATCTTACCCATAAGGCACGGTTCACAAGTACCAAGCGATTCATAATCAAGTGGTTCTAAAAGTCCATCAGTATGGAGTTTCTTCATGCGCTTTACACCGATATGACCCAAACGGCAGTGCCACAAATAAGTTGCACTATCATTATCAACTCTGCATCTTTTGGCTTCAACATTATGAATATGTGTGTCACTACTATCAAGATTTAATAAGAATAGACCACTCTTTAAGGGTGCATGACCATAAAAGATATTACTCATATAAATAGAACAACCATTATTCTCTGATTTAAATGAATAACCGTCTCGCATCAAACAAGATCCAGATATAATGTTCATGCTTAACGCTGGCACCAAATAACAATTATTTAGGTCTAATACTAATCCCGAAGGTAGATGTAGAGGTAGCATGCCGACCGTGATCACATCGACTTTGGAACCATTTCCCACGCGCATTGTCACCTCGTCCTTAGCCAATCTTCGCTTAATCCGTAGTCCCTGTTTCGAGTTGCAAATGTTAGCAACAGAACCATTATCAAATACCCAGGTGCTACTGCGAGCATTAGTAAGGTACACATCAATAACATGTATATCACATATACCTTTGTTCACCTTGCCATCCTTCTTATCCGCCAAATACTTGGGGCAGTTCCGCTTCCAATGACCAGTCTGCTTGTAGTAGAAGCACTCAGTTTCAGGCTTAGGTCCAAGTTTGGGTTTCTTCTCTTGAGTAGCAACTTGCTTGCTGTTCTTTTTGAAGTTCCCCATCTTCTTCCCTTTGCCCTTTTTCTTGAAACTAGTGGTCTTGTTGACCATCAACACTTGATGCTCCTTCTTGATTTCTACCTCCGCAGCTTTCAGCATTGCGAAGAGCTCGGGAATAGTCTTAGTCATCCCTTGCATATTATAGTTCATCACGAAGCTCTTGTAGCTTGGTGGCAGTGATTGGAGAATTCTGTCAATGACGCAATCATCTGGAAGATTAACTCCCAATTGAATCAAGTGATTATTATACCCAGACATTTTGAGTATATGCTCACTGACATAACTGTTCTCCTCCATCTTGCAGCTATAGAACTTATTGGAGACTTCATATCTCTCAATCCGGGTATTTGCTTGAAATATTAACTTCAACTCCTGGAACATCTCATATGCTCCATGACGTTCAAAACATCGTTGAAGTCCCGATTCTAAGCCATAAAGCATGGCACACCGAAATATCGAGTAATCATCAGCTTTGCTCTGCTAGACGTTCATAACATCTGGTGTTGCTCCAGCAGCAGGCCTGGCACCCAGCGGTGCTTCCAGGACGTAATTCTTCTGTGCAACAATGAGGATAATCCTCAAGTTACGGACCCAGTCCGTGTAATTGCTACCATCATCTTTCAACTTTGCTTTCTCAAGGAACGCATTAAAATTCAACGGAACAACAACACGTGCCATCTATCTACAATCAAACATAAACAAGCAAGATACTATCAGGTACTAAGTTCATGATAAATTTAGGTTAAATTAATCATATTACTAAAGAACTCCCACTTAGATAGACATCCCTCTAATCCTCTAAGTGATTACGTGATCCAAATAAACTAAACCATGTCCGATCATCACGTGAGGTGGAGTAGTTTCATTGGTGAACATCACTATGTTGATCATATCTACTATATGATTCACACTCGACTTTTCGGTCTCCGTGTTCCGAGGCCATATCTGTATATGCTTGGCTCATCAAGTATAACCTGAGTATTCCGCGTGTGCAATTGTTTTGCACCCGTTGTATTTGAACGTAGAGCCTATCACACCCGATCATCACGTGGTGTCCCAGCACGAAGAACTTTCGCAACGGTGCATACTCAGGGAGAACACTTCTTGATAATTAGTGATAGATCATCTTAAAATGCTACCGTCAAACAAAGCAAGATAAGATGCATAAAAGATAAACATCACATGCAATCAATATAAGTGATATGATATGGCCATCATCATCTTGTGCTTGTGATCTCCATCTTCGAAGCACCGTCATGATCATCATCGTCACCGGCGCGACACCTTGATCACCATCGTAGCATCGTTGTCGTCTCGCCAATCTTATGCTTCCACGACTATCGCTACCGCTTAGTGATAAAGTAAAGCATTACAACGCAATTGCATTGCATACAATAAAGCAACAACCATATGGCTCCTGCCAGTTGCCGATAACTTGGTTACAAAACATGATCATCTCATGCAATAAAATTTAGCATCATGTCTTGACCATATCACATCACAACATGCCCTGCAAAAACAAGTTAGACGTCCTCTACTTCATTGTTGCAAGTTTTACGTGGCTGCTATGGGCTTAAGCAAGAACCAATGTTACCTACGCATCAAAACCACAACGATAGTTTGTCAAGCTGGTGCTGTTTTAACCTTCGCAAGGACCGGGCGTAGCCACACTCGGTTCAACTAAAGTTGGAGAAACTGACACCCACCAGCCACCTTTGTGCAAAGCACGTCGGGAGAACCGGTCTCGCGTAAGCGTACGCGTAATGTCGGTCCGGGCCGCTTCGTCCAACAATACCGCCGAACCAAAGTATGACATGCTGGTAAGCAGTATGACTTATATCACCCACAACTCACTTGTGTTCTACTGGTGCATATAACATCAACACATAAAACCTTGCTCTGATACCACTATTGGGGAACGTAGTAATTTCAAAAAAATTCCTACGCACATGCAAGATCATGGTGATGCATAGCAACGAGAGGGGAGAGTGTGATCTACGAACCCTTGCAGACCGATAGCGGAAGCGTTAGCACAACGCGGTTGATGTAGTCGTACGTCTTCACGGCCCGACCGATCAAGCACCGAAACTACGACACCTTCGAGTTTTAGCGCATGTTCAGCTCGATGACGATCCTCGGACTCCGATCCAGCAAAGTGTTTGGGAAGAGTTCCATCAGCATGACAGCGTGGTGACGATCTTGATGTTCTACCGTTGCAGGGCTTTGCCTAAGCACCGCTACAATATTATCGAGGATTATGGTGGAAGGGGGCACCGCACATGGCTAAGAAAACGATCACGTGGATCAACTTGTGTCTCTAGGGGTGCCCCCTACCCTCGTATATAAAGGAGCAAGGGGAGGAGGCCGGCCGGCCCTATAGGTGCGCCAAGAAGGAGTCCTCTTCCTAGTAGGAGTAGGACTCCTACTAGGAGGGGGGAAAGGAAGTGGGGAGGAAGGAGGAAAGGGGGGCGCCGCCCCCTCTCCTAGTCCAATTCGGACCAAGGGGCGAGGAGGTGCGCGGCCCGCCCTGGCTGCCCCTCTCTCTCTCTCCACTAAGGCCCATATGGCCCATTACTTCTCCCGGGGGGTTTCCGGTAACCCTCCGGCTCTCCGGTTTTCTCCGAAATCACCCGGAACACTTCCGGTGTCCGAATATAGCCATCCAATATATCAATCTTTATGTCTCGACCATTTCGAGACTCCTCATCATGTCCGTGATCACATCCGGGACTCCGAACTAACTTCGGTACATCAAAAACTCATAAACTCATATAACTATCATCGAAACCTTAAGCGTGCGGACCCTATGGGTTCGAGAACAATGTAGACATGACCGAGACATGTCTCCGGTCAATAACCAATAGCGGAACCTGGATGCTCATATTGGCTCCCACATATTCTATGAAGATCTTTATCGGTCAGAGCGCACAACAACATACGTTGTTCCCTTTGTCATCGGTATGTTACTTGCCCGAGATTTGATAGTCGGTATCTCAATACCTAGTTCAATATTGTTATCGGCAAGTCTCTTTACTTGTTACGTAATACATCATCTCGCAACTAACTCATTAGTTGCAATGCTTGCACGGCTTGTGTGATGTGCATTACCGAGAGGGCCCAGAGATACCTCTCCGACAATCAGAGTGACAAATCCTAACCTCGAAATATGCCAACCCAACATTTACCTTTGGAGACAACTGTAGAGCTCCTTTATAATCACCCAATTACGTTGTGACGTTTGGTAGCACACAAAGTGTTCCTCCGGCAAACGGGAGTTGCATAATCTCATAGTCATAGGAACATGTATAAGTCATGAAGAAAGCAATAGCAACATACTAAACGATCGGGTGCTAAGCTAATGGAATGGGTCATGCCAATCACATAATTCTCCTAATAATGTGATCCCGTTAATCAAATGACAACACATGTCTATGGTTAGGAAACATAACCATCTTTGATTAATGAGCTAGTCAAGTAGAGGCATACTAGTGACGTTTAGTTTGTCTATGTATTCACACAAGTATTATGTTTCCGGTAATACAATTCTAGCATGAATAACAAACATTTATCATGATATAAGGAAATAAAATAATAACATTATTATTGCCTCTAGGGCATATTTCCTTCAGAAACACACTCGCATATTAACTACACGCAATACTCAAGTATGATCATATTGCCTCCTAGTTGGTGCTTTTATAAGAGAAGATGTAAACTCAATTTCGAAATAAAAATAAAAATTGCATAAGGTAAAAGAAAGGCCCATCGCATAGGGAAGTAGGGATTTGTAGAGGTGCCAGAGCTCAAAGCGAAAAATTTAGGGATAAAAACATTTTGGGAGGTGTATCCTTCCCACCAACGAAAACGACTTAGAGTTCCCAACACTTTCCATGCTAGATATATCATAGGCGGTTCCCAAACAGAAAATAAAGTTTATTCCTTTTTCAACCATACTTTCACTTTCCATGGCTAGCCGTATCCATAGTTGCCCTCCATACCAACACTTCCCAAGGAATTTATTATTTGACAACATAAAGTAAATTCATTTTTCATTTTGGGACTGGGCCTCCCTAATACATTTGCCTTAATCTCGTGTAATGACAACTGAATAAACACTCATCGCGAGAATAACACATCTAGCATGGAAAATATTAGCCACCCCTCACCGTTCCGCGAGCGAAACAAACACACAAAAGAGAAGTTTATTTTGAAAATTAGAGATGGCACATACAAATTTTCTTAGAATGGCAAAAGAATACCGCATATAGGTAGATATAGTGGACTCATGTGGCAAAACTGGTTTAAAGGTTTTTGGATGCACAAGTAGAGATCATACTTAGTGCAAAATGAAGGCTAGCAAAAGATTGTGAAGCGACCAACCAAGAAACGAATAATCTCATAAGCGAGCATTAAGCATAATTAACACCGAATAATGCACCACAAGTAGGATATAATTTTATTGCATAATTATTGGCTTTTGTGCTTGCATAGGGAATCACAAACCTTAACACCAATATTCTTACTAAAGCATAATTACTTATCAACATAACTCACATATCACATCATCATATCTCAAAACTATTACTAAGAATCAAGTTTATTTTGTCCAATGATCTGCACGAAAGATTTATTATATCCTTCTTGGATATCTATCACTTTGGAACTAATTTCCATATGTTGCTTTTGACAAGCTGAAACAAATATAAGTGAAGATCATGAGCATAATTTTTTCTTTCTCTCAAATTAATTTAAGTGAAGCAAGAGATAATTTCTTGAAAATTTTATTAACTCGAAAATAAATCTAAGTGAAGTAAGAGAGTATTTCTTCAAAAATACTAAAGCACACTATGCTGAAAAAGATATAAGTGAAGCACTACAGCAAGTCTATAGCTCATAAAAGATTTAAGTGAAGCATAGAGAGCAATTCTAACAAGTCATGACATAATTTTGGCTCTCTCAAATAGATGTGTCCAACAAGTAATCAAGACTTAAAACAAAAAATGAAACAAGCGAAGACTCATATCATACAAGACGCTCCAAGCAAAACACATAGTATGTGACGAATAAAAGTATAGCTTCGAGTAAAATACCGATGGTCGTTCGAAGAAAGAGGGGATGCCACTTGGGGGCATCCCCAAGCTTAGTTGCTTGCTCTCTTTTGGATAATAGTTTGGGATGCCGGGGCATCCCCTAGCTTAGGCTCTTCTTACTCCTTATTCCTTCATCCAACGTAAGATAACCGAAAACTTGAAAAATTCAATCACACAAAACTCAACAAAACTTTCGTGAGATCCGTTAGTATAAGAAAATAAATCACTACTATAAGTGTTGTATCAAACCAATTCATATTTTGTTCTTGCATTATATCTACTGTATTCCAACTTTTCTATGGCAAAAACTCATCAAAGAAAACCATAGATCCATCAAAATAAGCACATAACGCATAGAAAACAGAATCTGTCAAAACAGAACAATCTGTAGTAATCTGGGTGTTTTGAATACTTCTGGAACTCCAAAAATTCTAAAAATTAGGACGGCCTGAGAAATTTGTATATTGATCTACTGCAAAAGGAATGGGTATTTTATCGCTCTCTGGTTAAAAATGAGAAGTATTTTCACGAGCGCAAAAGTTTTTGTTTTTTCAGCAAGATCAAACAACTATCACCCAAGAAGACCCTAAAGGCTTTACTTGGCACAAACACTAATTAAAACATAAAAAACACAATCATAACAGTAGCATAATTGTGCTAACACTCAAGAACAGAAAGCAAAAAGCAAAAATAAATTTTATTCATTGGGTTGCCTCCCGACAAGCGCTATAATTTTACGCCCTTAGCTAAGCATAATAATTTTAATGATGCTCACATGAAAGAGAGTAATTGAAACATGAAGAGAGCATCATGTAGCATGTGAAAAACAAGTCTAAGTCTAACATACTTCCTATGCATAGGCATTTTATAAGCAAACAAGTTATCAAGGGACGCAAAAACTAGCATATGCAAGGAAAAGAAAGAAGCAAAAGCAATCTCAACATAACGAGAGGTAATTTAGTAACATGAAAATTTCTGCTACAATATTTTCCTCTCTCATAATAATTATATGTGGGATCATATTCAAATTCAACAATATAGCTATCACTTAACATATTTTTTACACGATCCACATGTATGCAAAGTTGACACTCTTCCAATATAGTGGGATTATCATCAAATAAAGTCATGACCTCTCCAAACTCACTTTTATCAAAAAAATCACAAGATTGATAATTCTCCAAAGTAGTGGGATCATTAATACCTAAAGTTGACACTCTTCCAAACCCACTTTCAATATTATTGCAAACATATTCATCATAAGAATTAAATAAAATTTCAAGATCATAAGAATCATTATCACCGCAATCATGATCATTGCAATAAGTAGTAGACATATCAAAATTAGCATCCCTATAACATCCTAAATTTTCAATTTGGAATGTTATACATTAGATCATCATTTCATATAATATTTTATTGCATTTTGGCTAGATCCTAGAAATCCTACGCAACTCAAGGACCCATGGAGAGAGTTGGGGATTTCGTTATATTTGGGTTTTCTCAAATTTTGAAAACAGGATCATTTGATTTTATTTATTTTATGTTCAATTATTTCAATTATAAAAATAAGAGATATGGAATAAAATGACTTTCCCAAAATAAAGAAATATTGAGGATTTAATAAAAATCAAATAAAATTTTATTTCAGAGTTTTCTCACTATTTTATTTGAATTAGGAAAAAATGCGTTTTTTAAAACTGCATTTAGGCCCCAAATAAATGTTCATCTTGTCCAGCTTGATTTTAGAAGTCGGGAAACATTTATTTCGGGATTTTTGGAGTCCGTTTAGTATTTCTTTTATTTGTTTTTCTGTGCAAAATTATTATTAAAAAAATGAACCGACCTAACCGGGCCGTGTCCCACTAGGACTCTGGCCCGGCCGGCCCTT
>NC_057797.1:68206432-68235168 GCF_018294505.1 Triticum aestivum
CCCGACGCTGGAGCCGCCCCGCCGCCGCTGTCCCGCCGCCGAGGTTGACCACTACCGCCGCTGCCGGTTTCCTCGAGAAAACCGCCCGGTTTTCGTTCGTTTTTTTAAAAAAACCCTAGATCTGTTTTTATTGTTTAGATCGGTTTTTTCGGTTTAGTTTATTTAGCGAACACTCGTTCGTTTGTTCGTTTTAACGAACGGTTTTCGTCTTTTAGCCACAGTTAGCGAACGTTCATTCGTTAGCATGTTCGTCCATTTTTCTTTTTCTCGGATTTTCCGCGATTATTCCTGATCGCGATTTCCGATCTATTTTTGTTTTAGTATAACTTTTTGCTCGTTCATCGGAATCAGGCGATTCAAGCGCCTAGAGTTTCGTCTCGAAACCCTCTTTCCGTTTAACCAACTCAAACAAGTTTTTTCTTCTGTAAAATTTGACTTAGGTCCAGATTAGTAAACGAAGCCTGTTTCTTTCGCCGTTTGACTTTCGTTGTTTCATTCGAATTGTTTCTTTTTGCAAACCAGAGTTCTTAAGTTGAACTTTCTGGTTAGATCTTTTATTTGAGTACTTATGCATTATATGAGTGCTTATTGTGTGCTTGTTTGTTTGCGATAGAGTACCCGGAGTGTGCCGCTTGCTACTTCGAATCTCTAGGTTTCACGGATCATCAGCAAGGCAAGTAACACTTTGATCATACCTCTTACTACCCAGTTTTATTGCATTAGATAAATCCTCAAACAATTGCATGGTTAGGATCTGATTTAAATTGTGAGTTTGGGAAGTAGATGAGGTAGTACCTATTCACCTGTTTATTATCAAACCTTGGGAGTTACTTCTACGTTATGCTTATATTGCTATGCTATGCTCGTAGACGTGGTTTGGGTTTGAGTGTATTCATGACAGATGTGATATTGTTTAATTAATGGTTAACTTAAGGTGGCAACTCTAATACACATCTGGGTGGATTGAGGCACCTGGGTATTCCAGAGATTGCCTGTTTTCTTTATGGACCGCCACCCAGGCTCAAAGGGATCATGAGATTATTCATACTAGAAACTTCCGTGTGCAGCCACAAGCTACTATGGGCCCTAGCCTAGTTGATTAAGTCATGCGAACTCTTATAGTGGTAGACTAGCAGATGTAGGGGAAAGTAGGTGTAACGGTCTACCCGATCGTAAGGTCCTAGCGCTTCTGAAAAACTATGTCTCGGTCATCCATTTCTCAAACACCATGTAGTGCGAGAATCCCAACGGAGGAGATCGAGTCTTGTGGGGAAAAGTGCGCAAACCTCTGTAGAGTGTATAAACTAATCATGGTTAGCCGTGTCCCCGGTTATGGACAACTTGAGTATCTAGTACTTGGATTATCATGTGAATCTCGTCATGTGACTGTTGGGTTTTAATGATGTTTAATTGGGATTGAGAGGGTGTCTACGCTCTCAATGTTTAACAACCACCATGATAGTTAAATAAAATTTATTCCTTTGCAGTAGGGAAAAACTGGCTTTACGCAAAACTGCAACCATAGAGCTTTCCAGCAGCCATATATGCATGTAGTATAGCCTATTCTGTTCACTACTCTCTATGTGTTACATTGCCAGCATATCTCATGTGCTGACCCGTTTTCGGGCTGCAACGTTCATGTTGCAGACTTTTCAGACGACGAATAAGGAGCCTTAGGTCGTGGTTCTATACTCAGTGATGCCGTTGGAGTTGATGGACTCACTTATCTTCCAAGCCTTCCGCTGTTATCGTTATTAGATGGCCTTAAGCCATGTTATTTGTAATAAGTTCTCTTTTGAGACATTCGATGTAATAAGTGTGTGATTGCTACTCAGTTATAAATCCTTCAAGTACTGTGCGTGTCAGCATTACTGATCCAGGGATGACACTGAAGCACAGAGATCAGACTGTTTGAGGTCTGGTCGCTACAAGATGGTATCAGAGCACACGCTGACTGTAGGACACGACCACTAAGGTAAAGACCTAGATCACTACTCTCTTCTCATTTCTGACTCCTCATCTTTTCTACTCTTGTAGGATGGCAGATGCAAGGAACAAGTTCACGCAACCGGATGAAGATACACCCTTTGGACGACACCTGAAGGAAGTCACTAAGTACCTAAACATCGGAGTACCAAGCTTCATCCGGACCTACAACACCACTTTACCTGAGGAGGAGCGCTGGATGATTCAAGTTCAAGTTCCCGGAAGGACGTTCGCGCCAGTCACCGAGTCCGTAGAGTTTTCCTTTGATGCACCAACCTGGAGTCTAGGAAAGAGCATGGCAGCCCACATTACCATGGGACGTATTGGAGAAGTTTTCCGCAATGATATCAAGGATACTATCTATCAGATTTGTGGGCACCGAGATGAGCAATGGGAGATGATCAGCATCAGGAAGGATAGATCAATCACAGCTTTTATCCAAGAGTTAAATCAGCACATTCGACGTCAGGAGAACCAGATGTGCACAGACATGATAGATATGAGGAAGGCAATGACAAGGATCACGGAGCTGGAGGAAGAACTCAAGGCTACACGTGAAGATTATGAGGAGGAAATAGCCGTACTAGTGGAAAAGAATGATGACCTGATTAAGAAGATCAGAATATTCATGGGAGACCCCACACCAGTAGAAGAAGACGAAGAACCCAAGGAGATTCGCCCGGAAGACTACATCATCATTGATGACACCGACTCTGATCTGAGCGATGATGACTTTGAAGACGAAGCTGGAGCAGATATCATGGAGTCTGCAACCGAGGAATATTTTTAGTAGACCACCACATCAGTAGTAGTATTCCACCATGTAAATAGAGTAGTCCGAGCACTTTTGCGATAGTTAGACCGATTGTATGCCCTTGATTGATTGATTGAGTGAAATGCTTGTGTTTATCTCATGTGCATATGGGTAGTGTTTTGTCTCTAGACCTCAATCTATTCTATATTCTCATCTTTTCTAAACCCTCAGATGCCTCTGAGACGTGACAATGGATTTGCTTTCCCACCGGAGCTCACTCAGTTGATCCTGTTGGAAGCCCTAGAGGCAATAATAAAAGCATTATTATTATATTTCCTTGTTCATGATAATTGTCTTTTATTCATGCTATAATTGTGTTATCCGGAAATCGTAATACATGTGTGAATTCATAGACACCAACATGTCCCTAGTAAGCCTCTAGTTGACTAGCTCGTTGATCAACAGATAGTCATGGTTTCCTGACTATGGACATTGGATGTCATTGATAACGAGATCACATCATTAGGAGAATGATGTGATGGACAAGACCCAATCCTAAACATAGCACAAGATCGTATAGTTCGTTTGCTAGAGTTTTTCCAATGTCAAGTATCTTTTCCTTAGACCATGAGATCGTGTAACTCCCGGATACCGTAGGAGTGCTTTGGATGTGCCAAACGTCACAATGTAACTGAGTGACTATAAAGGTACATTACAGGTATCTCCGAAAGTGTCTGTTGGGTTGGCACGAATCGAGACTGGGATTTGTCACTCCGTATGACGGAGAGGTATCTCTGGGCCCACTCGGTAATGCATCATCATAATGAGCTCAAAGTTACCAAGTGTCTGGTCACGGGATCATGCATTACGGTGCGAGTAAAGTGACTTGCCGGTAACGAGATTGAACGAGGTATTGGGATACCGATGATCGAATCTCGGGCAAGTAACGTACCGATTGATAAAGGGAATTGTATACGGGGTTGCTTGAATCCTCGACATCATGGTTCATCCGATGAGATCATCGAGGAGCATGTGGGAGCCAACATGGGTATCTAGATCCGGCTGTTGGTTATTGACCGGAGAGCCGTCTCGGTCATGTCTACATGTCTCCCGAACCCGTAGGGTCTACACACTTAAGGTTCGGTGACGCTAGGGTTGTAGAGATATGAATATGCAGTAAACCGAAAGTTGTTCGGAGTCCCGGATGAGATCCCAGACGTCACGAAGAGTTCCGGAATGGTCCGGAGGTGAAGAATTATATATAGGAAGTGCAGTTTCGGCCATCGAGATAGTTTTGGGGGTCACCGGTATTGTACCAGGACCACCGGATGGGTCCCGGGGGTCCACCGGGTGGGGCCACCCATCCCGGAGGGCCCCATGGGCTGAAGTGGGGAGGGGAACCAGCCCATAGTGGGCTGGTGCGCCCCCCTTGGCCCACCCCCTGCGCCTAGGGTTGGAAACCCTAGGGTAGGGGGGGGGCGCCCCACTTGCCTTGGGGGCCACTCCACCCTTGGTCGCCGCCCCCCAGGAGATCCCATCTCCTAGGGCCAGCGCCCCCCCCTTGGGGAGCCTATATAAAGGGGGGGGGAGGGAGGGGCAGCCGCACCCTTGACTCTTGGCGCCTCCCTCTCCCCTGCTACACCTCTCCCTCTTGCAGTAGAACGGCGAAGCCCTGCTGCGGTGACTCCTGCATCCACCACCATGCCGTCCTGCTACCGGATCTTCATCAACCTCTCCTTCCCCGCTTGCTGGATCAAGAAGGAGGAGACGTCACGCTGACCGTACGTGTGTTGAACGTGGAGGTGCCGTCCGTTCGGCGCTAGGATCTCCGGTGATTTGGATCACGCCGAGTACGACTCCCTCATCCCCGTTCTCTTGAACACTTCCGCTCGCGATCTACAAAGGTATGTAGATGCAATCCGATCACTCGTTGCTAGATGAACTCATAGATGGATCTTGGTGAAACCGTAGGAAAATTTTGTTTTCTGCAACGTTCCCCAACAGTGGCATCATGAGCTAGGTTTATGCGTAGTTTTCTTTGCATGAGTAGAACACAATTTGTTGTGGGCGTAGATGTTGTCAACTTTCTTGCCGCTACTAGTCTTATTTTGCTTCAACGGTATTGTGGGATGAAGCGGCCCGGACCAACCTTACACGTACACTTACGTGAGACCGGTTCCACCGACTAACATGCACTAGTTGCATAAGGTGGCTGGCGGGTGTTTGTCTCTCCCACTTTAGTTGGAGCGGACTCGATGAAAAGGGTCCTTATTAAGGGTAAATAGAAGTTGACAAATCACGTTGTGGCTTTCACATAGGTAAGAAAACATTCTTGCTAGAACCCTATTGCAGCCACGTAAAACTTGCAACAACAATTAGAGGACGTCTAACTTGTTTTTGCAGCAAGAGTTCTGTGATGTGATATGGCCAAAGTTGTGATGAATGATGAATGATATATATGTGATGTATGAGATCATGTTCTTGTAATAGGAATCACGACTTGCATGTCGATGAGTATGACAACCGGCAGGAGCCATAGGAGTTGTCTTTATTTTTTGTATGACCTGCGTGTCATTGAGAAACACCATGTAAATTACTTTACTTTATTTCTAAACGTGTTAGCCATAGTAGTAGAAGTAATAGTTGGCGAGCAACTTCATGGAGACACGATGATGGAGATCACGGTGTCATGCCGGTGACAAGATGATCATGGAGCCCCAAGATGGAGATCAAAGGATCTATGTGATATTGGCCATATCATGTCACTATTATTATTTGATTGCATGTGATGTTTATCATGTTTTTACATCTTGTTTAGTTAGAACGACGGAGGTAAATAAGATGATCCCTCATAATAATTTCAAGAAAGTGTTCCCCCTAACTGTGCACCGTTGCGACAGTTCATTGTTTCGAAGCACCACGTGATGATCGGGTGTGATAGATTCCAACGTTCACATACAACGGGTGTAAGACAGATTTACACATGCAAACACTTAGGTTGACTTGACGAGCCTAGCATGTAGAGACATGGCCTCGGAACACAGAAGACCAAAAGGTCGAGCATGAGTCGTATAGAAGATACGATCAACATGAAGATGTTCACCGACGTTGACTAGTCCGTCTCACGCGATGATCAGACACGGCCTAGTTAACTCGGATCATGTTATACTTAGATGACTAGAGGGATGTCTATCTGAGTGGGAGTTCATTGAATAATTTGATTAGATGAACTTAATTATCATGAACTTAGTCTAAAACCTTTACAACATGTCTTGTAGATCAAATGGCCAACGTTGTCCTCAACTTCAACGCGTTCCTAGAGAAAACCAAGCTGAAAGACGATGGCAGCAACAATACGGACTGGGTCCGGAACCTGAGGATCATCCTCATAGCTGCCAAGAAAGATTATGTCCTACAAGCACCGCTAGATGAAGCACCTGTTCTCCCTGCAGAACAAGACATTATGAACGCTTGGCAGACACGTTCCGATGATTACTCCCTCGTTCAGTGCGGCATGCTTTACAACTTAGAACCGGGGCTCCAAAAGCGTTTTGAGAGACACGGAGCATATGAGATGTTCGAAGAGCTGAAAATGGTTTTTCAAGCTCATGCCCGGGTCAAGAGATATGAAGTCTCCGACAAGTTCTTCAGCTGTAAGATGGAGGAAAACAGTTCTGTCAGTGAGCACATACTCACTATGTCTGGGTTACATAACCGCTTGACTCAGCTGGGAGTTAATCTCCCGGGTGACGCGGTCATTGACAGAATCCTTCAGTCGCTTCCACCGAGCTACAAGAGCTTTGTGATGAACTTCAATATGCAGGGGATGGAAAAGACCATTCCTGAAGTATTTGCAATGCTGAAATCAGCAGAGGTAGAAGTCAAAAAGGAACATCAAGTGTTGATGGTGAATAAAACCACTAAGTTCAAGAAAGGCAAGGGTAAGAAGAACTTCAAGAAGGACGGCAAGGGAGTTGCCATGCCCGGTAAGCAAGCTGCCGGGAAGAAGCCAAAGAATGGACCCAAGCCCGAGACTGAGTGCTTTTATTGCAAGGGAAGTGGTCACTAGAAGCGGAACTGCCCCAAATACTTAGCGGACAAGAAGGCCGGCATCACGAAAGGTATACGTGATATACATGTAATTGATGTGTACCTTACCAGTACTCGTAGTAGCTCCTGGGTATTTGATACCGGTGCAGTTGCTCACATTTGTAACTCAAAGCAGGAGCTGCGGAATAACGGAGACTGGCGAAGGACGAGGTGACGATGCGCGTCGGGAATGGTTCCAAGGTCGATGTGATCACCATCGGCACGCTACCTCTACATTTACCTACGGGATTAGTTTTAAACCTCAATAATTTTTATTTAGTGCCAGCTTTGAGCATGAACATTGTATCAGGATCTCGTTTAATTCAAGATGGCTACTCATTTAAATCCGAGAATAATGGTTGTTCTATTTATATGAGAGGTATGTTTTATGGTCATGCTCCAATGGTGAATGGTTTATTCTTAATGAATCTCGAGCGTAATGCTACACATATTCATAGTGTGAATACCAAAAGATCTAAAGTTGATAATGATAGTCCCACATACTTGTGGCACTGCCGCCTTGGTCACATAGGTGTCAAACGCATGAAGAAGCTCCATGCAGATGGACTTTTAGAGTCTCTTGATTACGAATCATTTGACACGTGCGAACCATGCCACACGGGTAAAATCACCAAGACTCCGTTCTCAGGAACAATGGAGCGAGCAACCAACTTATTGGAAATCATACATATAGATGTGTGCGGTCCAATGAGTGTTGAAGCTCGTGGTGGCTATCGTTATGTTCTCACCCTCACTGATGACTTGAGTAGATATGGGTATGTCTATTTAATGAAACACAAGTCTGAGACCTTTGAAAGGTTCAAGGAATTTCAGAGTGAGGTTGAGAATCAACATGACAGGAAAATCAAGTTCTTGCGATCAGATCATGGGGGAGAATACTTGAGTCACGAATTTGGCACACACTTAAGAAAATGTGGAATAGTTTCACAACTCATGCCGCCTGGAACACCTCAGCATAATGGTGTGTCCGAACATCGTAATCGCACTCTATTAGATATGGTGCGATCTATGATGTCTCTTACCGATTTACCGCTATCATTTTGGGGCTATGCTTTAGAGACTGCCACATTCACTTTAAATAGGGCTCCGTCAAAATCCGTTGAGACGACACCATATGAATTATGGTTTGGGATGAAACCTAAGCTGTCGTTTCTAAAAGTTTGGGGATGCGATGCTTATGTCAAGAAACTTCAACCTAAAAAACTCGAACCCAAGTCGGAAAAATGTGTCTTCATAGGATACCCTAAAGAAACTATTGGGTATACCTTCTACCTCAGATCCGAAGGCAAGATCTTTGTTGCCAAGAATGGATCCTTTCTAGAGAAAGAGTTTCTCTCGAAAGAAGTAAGTGGGGGGAAAGTAGAACTTGATGAAGTATTACCTCTTGAACCGGAAAGTGGCGCAACTCAAGAAAATGTTCCTGAGGTGTCTGCACCGACTAGAAGTTAACGATGATGATCATGAAACTTCAGATCAAGTTGCTACTGAACTTCATAGGTCCACAAGGATACGTTCCGCACCAGAGTGGTACGGCAACCCTGTCTTGGAAATCATGTTGTTAGACAACGGTGAACCTTCGAACTATGAAGAAGCAATGGCGGGCCCGGATTCTGACAAATGGCTGGAAGCCATGAAATCCGAGATAGGATCCATGTATGAAAACGAAGTATGGACTTTAACTGACTTGCCCGATGATCGGCGAGCCATAGAAAATAAATGGATCTTTAAGAAGAAGACAGACGCGGATGGTAATGTGACCATCTATAAAGCTAGGCTTGTCGCTAAGGGTTATCGACAAGTTCAAGGGGTTGACTATGATGAGACTTTCTCACCCGTAGCAAAGCTGAAGTCCGTCCGAATCATGTTAGCAATTGCCGCATTCTATGATTATGAGATATGGCAAATGGACGTCAAAACGACATTCCTTAATGGTTTCCTTAAGGAAGAATTGTATATGATGCAGCCGGAAGGTTTTGTCGATCCTAAGAATGCTGACAAGGTGTGCAAGCTCCAACACTCGATTTATGGGCTGGTGCAAGCATCTCGGAGTTGGAACATTCGCTTTGATGAGATGATCAAAGCGTTTGGGTTTATGCAGACTTATGGAGAAGCCTGCGTTTACAAGAAAGTGAGTGGGAGCTCTGTAGCATTTCTCATATTATATGTAGATGACATACTTTTGATGGGAAATGGTATAGAACTCTTGGACAACATTAAGGCCTACTTGAATAAGAGTTTTTCAATGAAGGACCTTGGAGAAGCTGCTTATATATTAGGCATCAAGATCTATAGAGATAGATCAAGACGCCTCATAGGTCTTTCACAAAGCACATACCTTGATAAGATATTGAAGAAGTTCAATATGGATCAGTCTAAGAAGGGGTTCTTGCCCGTGTTGCAAGGTGTGAAATTGAGCTCAGCTCAATGTCCAACCACGGCAGAAGATATAGAAGAGATGAGTGTCATCCCCTATGCCTCAGCCATAGGGTCTATTATGTATGCCATGCTGTGTACCAGACCTGATGTAAACCTTGCCGTAAGTTTGGTAGGAAGGTACCAAAGTAATCCCGGCAAGGAACACTGGATAGCGGTCAAGAATATCCTGAAGTACCTGAAAAGGACTAAGGACATGTTTCTCATTTATGGAGGTGACGAAGAGCTCATCGTAAAGGGTTACGTCGACGCTAGCTTCGACACAGATCTGGATGACTCTAAGTCACAAACCGGATACGTGTATATTTTGAATGGTGGGGCAGTAAGCTGGTGCAGTTGCAAGCAGAGCGCGTGGCGGGATCTACATGTGAAGCAGAGTACATGGCAGCCTCGGAGGCAGCGCATGAAGCAATTTGGGTGAAGGAGTTCATCACCGACCTAGGAGTCATACCCAATGCGTCGGGGCCGATCGAACTCTTCTGTGACAACACTGGAGCTATTGCACTTGCCAAGGAGCCCAGGTTTCACAAGAAGACCAGGCACATCAAGCGTCGCTTCAACTCCATTCATGAAAATGTTCAAGATGGAGACATAGATATTTGTAAAGTACATACGGACCTGAATGTAGCAGATCCGTTGACTAAACCTCTCCCTAGAGCAAAACATGATCAACACCAAAATTCCATGGGTGTTCGATTCATCACAATGTAACTAGATTATTGACTCTAGTGCAAGTGGGAGACTGTTGGAAATATGCCCTAGAGGCAATAATAAAATCATTATTATTATATTTCCTTGTTCATGATAATTGTCTTTTATTCATGCTATAATTGTGTTATCCGGAAATCGTAATACATGTGTGAATTCATAGACACCAACATGTCCCTAGTAAGCCTCTAGTTGACTAGCTCGTTGATCAACAGATAGTCATGGTTTCCTGACTATGGACATTGGATGTCATTGATAACGAGATCACATCATTAGGAGAATGATGTGATGGACAAGACCCAATCCTAAACATAGCACAAGATCGTATAGTTCGTTTGCTAGAGTTTTTCCAATGTCAAGTATCTTTTCCTTAGACCATGAGATCGTGTAACTCCCGGATACCGTAGGAGTGCTTTGGATGTGCCAAACGTCACAATGTAACTGGGTGACTATAAAGGTACATTACAGGTATCTCCGAAAGTGTCTGTTGGGTTGGCACGAATCGAGACTGGGATTTGTCACTCCGTATGACGGAGAGGTATCTCTGGGCCCACTCGGTAATGCATCATCATAATGAGCTCAAAGTTACCAAGTGTCTGGTCACGGGATCATGCATTACGGTGCGAGTAAAGTGACTTGCCGGTAACGAGATTGAACGAGGTATTGGGATACCGATGATCGAATCTCGGGCAAGTAACGTACCGATTGATAAAGGGAATTGTATACGGGGTTGCTTGAATCCTCGACATCATGGTTCATCCGATGAGATCATCGAGGAGCATGTGGGAGCCAACATGGGTATCTAGATCCGGCTGTTGGTTATTGACCGGAGAGCCGTCTCGGTCATGTCTACATGTCTCCCGAACCCGTAGGGTCTACACACTTAAGGTTCGGTGACGCTAGGGTTGTAGAGATATGAATATGCAGTAAACCGAAAGTTGTTCGGAGTCCCGGATGAGATCCCAGAAGTCACGAGGAGTTCCGGAATGGTCCGGAGGTGAAGAATTATATATAGGAAGTGCAGTTTCGGCCATCGAGATAGTTTCGGGGGTCACCGGTATTGTACCGGGACCACCGGATGGGTCCCGGGGGTCCACCGGGTGGGGCCACCCATCCCGGAGGGCCCCATGGGCTGAAGTGGGGAGGGGAACCAGCCCATAGTGGGCTGGTGCGCCCCCCTTGGCCCACCCCCTGCGCCTAGGGTTGGAAACCCTAGGGTGGGGGGGGGGGCGCCCCACTTGCCTTGGGGGCCACTCCACCCTTGGCCGCCGCCCCCTAGGAGATCCCATCTCCTAGGGCCAGCGCCCCCCCCCCCTTGGGGATCCTATATAAAGGGGAGGGAGGGAGGGGCAGCCGCACCCTTGACTCTTGGCGCCTCCCTCTCCCCTGCTACACCTCTCCCTCTTGCAGTAGAACGGCAAAGCCCTGCTGCAGTGACTCCTGCATCCACCACCACGCCGTCGTGCTGCTAGATCTTCATCAACCTCTCCTTCCCCGCTTGCTGGATCAAGAAGGAGGAGACATCACGCTGACCGTACGTGTGTTGAACGCGGAGGTGCCGTCCGTTCGGCGCTAGGATCTCCGGTGATTTGGATCACGTCGAGTACGACTCCCTCATCCCCGTTCTCTTGAATGCTTCCGCTCGTGATCTACAAAGGTATGTAGATGCAATCCGATCACTCGTTGCTAGATGAACTCATAGATGGATCTTCGTGAAACCGTAGTAAATTTTTTGTTTTCTGCAACGTTCCCCAATAGATCCAGCAGCAGAATGCATTGATGCAGTTGCTAGTCCAGAATCAGAATCAGGGGAACAATAACAACAACCCACCACCACCACCTGTTGATCACTTAACCCGTTTCCTTAGACTGAATCCGCCGATGTTCTCCAGTAGCACCGAGCCGATAGTGGCAGATGATTGGCTCCGCAAGACAGGGAGGGAATTGACCACAACATGATGCACAGATGCGGAAAAGGTGCGTTTTGCCGCACATCAGCTTGAAGGACCCGCGGCATCATGGTGGGAGAATTTCACAGCCACTTATCCTATCGACACTATCACATGGGATCAGTTTCAGCAGGCTTTCCGTACTGCCCATGTTTCAGCAGGAGCTATGGCCATGAAGAAGCGCAAGTTTCGCAACTTGCGCCAAGGAGGACTGGCCAATATGTGGATGAGTTTAGTAAGTTAGCACGTTATGCCCCGGATGATGTTGCTACGGATGCAGCTAAGCAGGAGAATTTATTGGAAGGACTGAATGATGAGTTGAGCATGCAGTTGATGGTAGCGACTTTCAACAACTACCAGGAGTTGGTAGATCATGCTCTTATGATTGAAGGGAAGCAGCAACAGATTGAGAACCGCAAGAGGAAGTATGGACAAGGGAAATACAATTCAGGAGCTCAGCAGAAGCCACGTTTTACCCCGAAATCGGGAGGACATTTTCAGCATACCCATGGAGGAGGGAGTTCGCATAATCATAATGGCCCCAAGAATGGTAATGGGAATGGGGGAAGCAACGGTCAGAACCGTACCAACCCATCAACCCCAGCCAAGAGAGACCTAAGCCAAGTCACTTGTTATAAGTGTCAAAAGACCGAACATTATGCCAATGATTGTCCTGAAGCCCATAATGGAAATGGCAATGGAAGCTCAGGGAAGAAACCAAACCCTTTCAACAGGGGACAGGTGAACCACGTTAACGTGGAAGAGGTTGAAGCCCAGCCAGATGCAGTAATAGGTAAGTTTTTGGTTAAGTCATTTACTACAATCGTTCTTTTTGATACTGGGGCATCGCATTCATACATATCAAGGGGATTTGTGGATAAGTATAAACTGCCCACCAAGGTTCTTAGAACACCTATGTTAGTAAGCTCACCAGGAGCGGAGTATATGGCCAGTAGAGGATGTTTTCAAGTGCCATTGAGTATAGGTAGGCATGTGTTTCCCTCGGATTTAATCATTTTGGAATCACAAGGTTTGGATGTAATTCTGGGTATGGATTGGCTATCAATGTATGGAGGAAACATCGATTGCGCCAGTAAGTCGATTTTGCTTACAACCCCAGAGGGAAGAAGGATCAAGTATGTATCACGCCATGTGCCAAATAGGACTCAAGTAAATTCATTAATAGGAGTTGTGCAGGAGGAAGTACCGGTGGTAAAGGATTTTCCGGATGTATTTCCAGAATAGTTGCCAGGCATGCCACTAGATAGAGACATTGAGTTTTTGATTGAGCTTTTGCCAGGCACAGGGCCAATATCTAAGAGACCGTACCGAATGCCTGCAAAGGATTTGGAGGAGATTAAGAAGCAGATTAAGGAGTTACTGGATAAGGGCTATATTCGCCCAAGTTCGTCACCTTGGGGATCACCAGTACTTCTAGTGGAAAAGAAGGATGGATCGTTAAGGATGGTTGTTGATTATCGAGGATTGAATGAAGTGACGATCAAGAATAAGTACCCACTGCCAATGATTAATGATTTGTTTGACCAATTGCAAGGAGCTAAGGTATTTTCCAAGATCAATTTGCGATCAGGATACCACTAGTTGAAGATTCGAGAGCAGGACATACCTAAGACAGCTTTTACCACAAGGTACGGGTTGTATGAGTATACCGTTATGTCATTTGGTCTAACTAACGCACCTGCCTATTTTATGAACATGATGAACAAAGTGTTTATGGAGTTTTTGGATAAGTTTGTCATAGTATTCATTGATGATATTCTGGTTTACTCGAAGAATGAAGAAGAACATAAAGAATGTCACAGCCCTAGAATTTGATTGCAATTAGTTTCATAAGCATCCATGGATCATGTCTATATTGTTTGAAATTTGAAATGGGGATGATCAAACCCTAGCACCACATGAAATTCAAATAGGTTCAAATAAAATCTTTCCAATGAACCCAAAATGATCTAAGAAAAGTTCATGATTTCTGGTTAAGGTGCAAACCTCTGCTAAAAATGATGAATATATTTTTAGGTCATTTTTGGATTCTTGAATTAACACAAAAGTATTTGAGTTGGAGCCATTTAAATGCTATATATATTTTAAATGGTCCAAATATTCTGAAGTTATTTGTGGAGCTCTGGAATAGTTTATCTAACATCCACAATAGTTTTCAGAATTTATTAAAATGATTTAGTGCCTAAACTAAATCAAAACAAACAGAACAAAATAAAAAAATAGAAAAGAGGGAAACCTTACCTGGCGCTCACCTACAGCCCAGCGGCCCAGCTGTGCTGCCCAGCCCACCTGGCCCGTGCCAGTCATCACCTACCTCTGCCAGTAGGCAGAGGAGGGAGATAGCGCCCGCGCGCCCGCGGCGCCACACACCTCCCTGCTCGCCTACGTCATCGAGGCCACCGCGACGCCTCGGGCCTTCTCTTCGGGGCCGCCCCGAACCCCTGGACGTTTCACTCTCCCTCTGCCCTCTCTCTCGCCCTCTCCTCGCCATCGCCGCAACTGTCAAGCGCTCGCCGCCGTGAAATCTGTAGCCACCGCGCACCCTAGGCCCCGCGCCGTGTCCAGCCGCGGAGAGAAGCTCGTCCTCGTCTGAACGCTGAAGATCAGAAGCCCGAGCGCACTGCAGCGCCGTCAGCATCATCGTCTTCCTTGCTGGCAACCCGTGGATCGCCGCCGTCGATTCGCGCCAAAGAGGGCATCCCCGAGCCGTCTGAGCTGCTAAAAAACTTCGTTGTGAGGACTCCTTCATTTCCCCCTCCTCCCCTGCTCGTTCTCGTGCCATAGCTGCCGTCCCCGCAAGCACCGAGCTCCGGCCATCGCCATGCTCGACGAACCTCGCGCCCCGGAGCTCTTCCGCTCGCTCTAGTAGCCCCCTCGTGCTCTCCAGGTCCCCAGGAACCCGACGCGCTCCTCTGCTCTCTGGCTAACGCGCTGCAGCCACTGCGCTCGTGTTGGCCCGAGCTCCGGCCGCCGCCAAAGCCGCCTGGTCTTCGTTCCCGGCCACCCCACCGCCACCCGAGGTCTCCCCTAGTCGCGCACGAGCGTGAGCTCTCCACCGGTACCCTCGGCGCATCGAACCGCTACCGGAGCAGCCATTCCGATATGCCTCCGCCGTCGGATGAGGTCGCCGGCGGCGAAACCCTGTTTAGCCGACGTGGCAACAATTAGTTTAGGCTCTAATTAACCCACACCCACTGACACTGGGCCCCAACCGCTAAACTAACCCCTGGTTAATTTAGTTTAACAAAAAAAGTAACTCTCTGTTAGTACAGAGCCTATGACATGCGGGCCCCAGAGTCAGGTTTGACCTGGACCCGTCCTGTTGACTGGATGACGTCACAGTGATGGAGTGATGAGCTCACAAATGCTTTTCTGGATTTTAAATAAATCAGAAATGATTTGTTTAATTCAGAAAATATCCAAAACTTTGAAAAATCATAGAAATTCAACCGTAACTCCAAATAAGATAAATTATATATGAAAAATGATCAGAAAAATCTAATCTATCCATCTGTACCATTTTCATGCATGTTTGCACAACTTAAAGTTTTTGTATAAGACAATTTGAATTAATGGCATTTGAAATGTCTGACATGGAGTTTGAATTTGAACCTTGGGTTCAAACCAACTTCATTTAAACCGTTGCTAGCTGCATTAGCTCAACTCACATCATATTGCTATGTCATGATCATGCATCATATTGTTGCATTGCATTGATTGTATTCTTTCTGTGTTTGCCGATGATTGTTCCCTCCCGATAGACGTGGTTCCGACGATTGATCGATGACACCGATGAAGAACTATACTATCTTCGAAAGTGCCAGGCAAGCAAAACCCCCTTGTTCATTCCGATACAATCCCACTCTCTCGCTCCTGCTCTCTTTTACTGCACTAGGACAACACTGTTTCAACTGTTAAATGCTGCGGTAGTTGAACCCCTTTCCCCTGCATGACCTGTCATTGCCACAGTAAATAGATGAAACCCACTAGCATGAGTAGGAACTGTTTGAGCCCTGATGTGCCTACTCATTCATGCTTGTTGTCATGCCTGCTACTGCTTAGAGTTGAGTCAAGTCTGATTCATCGGGAATGAATTGGAACATGGTGACCATGTCCTACCGTTGAGAGCTAAGTGTGTGAACACGATTTGGTAAAGGTAGCGGTGAGAGGCCATGTAGGAGTACATGGTGGGTTGTCTCATTGCAGCCGTCCTTAGGAACTGAGTTCTGTGTTTGTGATCCATGAACAGCTACTGCCACGCATTGGAATGCTTAAGTGCCCCTCTCGACTTATTAATCAACCTGATCTTTGTCTAGGAGTCGCAACTAGTTTCTGGTGTCTGTAGGTAGTGTTAGTAGTATACCAAGTGGCACCCGGTATAGGTGGGCTTGGGACAGACTAGGCACAGTGGCACGGTGTACCAAGTGGCACCCGGATGGTGGGCTTGGGAACCCTGCTCACATCGTTTGGGGCCGTGAGCGACACCCCGGCTGCATCTCTTTGCGGATGGAACCCGAATAGGCGATAAACCTGGACTAGAGACTTGTTGGTTAGTCAGGTCATGGCCGACTCCCTCGCCAGGCTTCCACTTGAAGGTTGCCGAGATACACAACGTGTACATGGTGGTAAGTGGCGAGAGCGTGTGTGAAGAAGTACACCCCTGCAGGGTTATCATTATCTATTCGAATAGCCGGATTCCTCGGATATGGAAACTTGGACCCCTTGCATAGTTCATAGACAAGTGAAAGTGAATACTCTAAAATGCGCAAGATAAGTGTGAGTGCTATGGATGGCGTTCTCGCAGGGAGACGGGAGCGGATCCATAGTGGTGTATTGGTATGGTGAATTTGTGGACTCGTGTGCGCCACCTCAAAAAAGTTACTTGCAGTCGTAGTTCAGGTTAGCCACCGAGTCAAAGCTGGCTTGCTGCAGTTAACTCCACCACCCCTTTGTTGATACTGATGCATATGTAGATAGTTCTGATGTAAGTCTTGCTGGGTACATTTGTACTCATGTTTGCTTATTTTATGTTTTGCAGAGAGACTTCAGTCTCGCTAGTAGTTCCGCTTGGACTTCGACGTTTAGCTTGTTACCTCAGCTACGATCTTGTACCCTTGGGAGCGTCTTGTAGATAGTCAGGCTTCTGAGCCTTCTTCATTTGTAGTTGTCTGTACTCAGACAAGTTAAGCTTCTGCATGTTCTTGTTGCTTGTATGCTCTGAATGTTGGGTCATGAGACCCATGTTTGTAATATCTCGCTCCACGGAGCCTAATGAATAAATACTTTGAGTCGTAGAGTCTTGTTGTGATGCCATGTTGTATTACACATATTGAGCATATTGTGTGTATGATTGAAATGCTTGGTATGTGTGGGATCTGACAACCTAGTTCTTTATCCTTGGTAGCCTCTCTTATGGGGAAATGTAGTCTTGTGCTTCCATGAGACATAGTAGTCCGCTACAGCCCGGTTCACCGGAGTCCTGCTAGCCCAACACTACTGCTCCGGAACACTTGACTGGCCGGCATGTGATTCACTTCATTCTTGTGTCTGTCCCTTCGGGGAAATGTCACGCGGTGACATCCGGAGTCCTTCCTAGCCTGCTATAGCCCGGTTCACCGGAGTCCTGTTAGCCCAGTGCTACAGCCTGGATTCGCACGCTGCTGACCGACATGCTCGAAGTTGATTCATGTATGCCTGTCCCCGTAAGTTGGTGCCACTTTGGGTTCACGACTAGTCATGTCAGCCCGGGTTCTCTGTCATATGGATGCTAGCGACACTATCATATACATGAGCTAAAAGGCGCAAACGGTCCTGGGCCATGGCAAGGCGACACCCATGGGAATACCGTGCGTGAGGCCGCAAAGTGATATGAGGTGTTACAGGCTAGATCGGTGTGACTTAGAATCGGGGTCCTGACAGCTTTGGTATCAGAGCCTGACTGCCTATAGGATTACCAAGCCAAACTGGTCGAAGTTGAGTCTAGAAATGCTTTAGTTATATAAGGGAATTGATTGTGGAAGGGAACGTAAGGCTCTTTTTTCTCCTTTACCTTATGCCCTTCTGATCTAAGTCATCCTCTTCTTTTCTACGGGGATTAAGAACTAGGCTTCTCGTCTATCTATCAGGATCACGTGTTACTAATCTGTAGACTTATAGGATTGATCGATTTAAGCCTCAGTTCAGTTCCTACTACTTCCGTGTGTTCATAGTTGGTCTCAGAACCTTGATATTGTGCTTCTGAGTGGTTATGCCACCAATTTGCAGGATGTCTCAAAACTTTTTGAGCATTTACACCGTTATGCTGTCCGAGTCGTCCTAGGTTTCCAAACAATCTGATGCATTTGCAAAATCCTTTTCCTCTGGTTTCGATGTTCCTCTAGGCTAGGTTAATCACACTAACTGTGAGTTGAGGTATTCTATTGCCTCGACATATATGTTGGAATTATTATTATGACCCTAGATGTGTTAGAGTGCCACCTAGTAATCGAACCATGTTTTGCGTTCCCAGTGTGATGATTCTGGCCGTTATTCTTGAAAGCATCCCGTGATGCCATTTAGTTAGTAGGCATTCTATTCCTGGGTTATTGAACCCGAGATTCACCCTACTTGCTTCATGTTGATAGTGTTTGCTAGTTCCTTAGGAGATTAGTAAACCTTGTGATAGACCTTGAGGTTCATGGTATATCATTCTTCCAGTACCATGAACCAATATGGCTTAAGTTCTTGAACCAAAGATCACGATCACAGCTCTTGATGAGTTCTCGATTCTATATTGTGACTCTGCCAGTTCTACCCTTCTGCATGGGTTATCCGGAAGAAATATGTTGAACTCGTTTGGCATGCTAGTCCATGCATCCACAACTCAAAAAATCATATGTTCTTTTAAGTTGTCCCATTTTAGTTGTCTTCTGACCCTCGTCTATCAATTGATAGTCAAGAGCATGCGTGCATCCGTTAATCGATGCCTACTACTCTTGTGGTCCGTCAAGCCATTCTAATCCGGAAGGACTAGGAGAAACAAACTCCAGAACCCCATCCGTATCTAGGATTGGGTCAAAGCAGTTGTATTCCGCAAGTCAAAATGCCAATCCAGCTTTTGATTCTATTCTACCCTGAAGTATTGCCCTCTTGATGTTAGGAATGTCATGAGAATTGCACCAACTCTTATGAATTCTTGATGAAGTGATACTTCTCGCCATCATCATTCGTTCCTCGGTTCCGTGTTGTTGCAACCGGAATGCCGACAAGTGAACCATGATGTGTGAAATCAATACTCCTAGCAACCCCGTTGCTTGGTGGTTAATGGACGATAATCTCATTCTTGGTGTGTTGATTATGGAATCATCATTCTAAGATTGATCGTGCTACCTAGTCCATTTTCCTGGTGCATTTTTCGATCAAGAGTTGGGATTATGTCTATCCTTGCTTATTTGATCATATCATCCTGCCTAAAGAGCAAGATTGATCTCAAGCTTAATAACATGTCGGTGGTTCGTGATTTTCCGAATATATTCTCGGAAGTATTTCCAGGTTGTCCCCTGACCGCTATGTTAAGCTCGTGATCAAGTTGGTTTCTTGTAACCACCCCTTCTCCAAGAATCTGTGTTGAATACCCTGAGCTAGTTGGTTAAGCTGAACAACAACTTGGAGAGTTGGAAGATAAAAGCTTGCCTAACTTAGTTCGTTCCAAAGGGATATTCTTGTGTAGTGTGTGTTGAAGAAAGATGATATCTTCATCGATTGGTCCCTGTGATCACTTGTTGGACCTATTGTCTTATCAATCCTTTGATTTGAGTGCGGGCTATCGTCAAATCAAATCAGTACCAACGATGTTCATAATGTTGTCTTACTCGTGGTTGATTCCTCGAGCATACACCATTACATCTTTTGGTCTGACCAATAGTAACACATTGTTCACATAATGGTGGAAGTTCAGTGATATGGAAATTCTGATGAGTTGCTGTTGAGCCCAACAGCAACATCTTGTCTCCTCCATGATTCATGTTGAACATTGAGCTAGTGTTGGAAACTTTTGAAAGCATTTTCTTCATACTATCTCATGAAGGATATGTTTGGATGAAAGAAGTGACTTTCTTTAATTCACGTGCACTTGATGTAAGTTGTAATTGTGGATCCGAGAAAGATTGTTTTTGCTTCCTCTGGAATCGTCCCAAGTTAGTCACGCCTATATGCGAAGTACTCTATGGTTTGATAGGTTGGTCGCCTCCATTCCATATGTGTTTCCTAGCACACCAAGCCACTGATTGATTTGTTCAAGGAGAAGTAGTTCCTTCTTAAGAGCAAGACTTATGCAAGGACTCCGACATCCTCGATGATGGTTCCCCTTCTGAACTCGGTAGCGTTTTATTGTAAGACTACTATGTGGTCATGCTTGTCTAGGACAGCGTGTTCACATGTGTGTAGCAGAACCAGCTCATATTTTGGAGCTTGCTATTGTAGTTCATTTCTTGAGAATCTCGCAACATCGTCTTGTCGATTTGTGTTGCAAAATTTCTTTTCCAGACATGATATCTGAAATGTCCTGTTACCGACCAGATCTGAATCTCAGGCAGATATGATGGTTGGAACTATTCCAAGATCTATGATGTAGGTCCCGACAAGGTTGATGTTGGTCGACACACCTAGCCGAAGATCTATTATTGTAGCATCTTAATTGAGCAAGTTGACCATCCTCTCCATAAGGATGTCGTGCGACTTATTTTAGAAGTTGTTCCTTATGGATCCTTTGTTCTCCCGAAGTCAGACCTTTACTTGATGTTCCAGATACCGACGGGTAATGGATTATGCTAGCACATCAAGGAGAACATTAGAAGCGGAGTGCTAAATGTCTCTCGGTCGATCATCCAGATTTTGTTTCCTTAGCCTCGCTAAGGGGAAGTCTGAGAAGGTGTTATCTTCTTTTGTATCCGCATCATCCATCACTAGTCATCATGGTAGTATGTCGTGTTGCCAGGATCCTTGCCACGGATGCTGGTAAAACCTTGATGAGTATGGAAATGCTCAAGTCCCTAAGAGCACACTCAGTCACTAGGTTATATCCTCGATATCAATTGGGATGTGCCTCCCGTTTGCCAAGTTGTTCTATAACCATAGTTTCCTTTCTGATCTGAGTATGCCATTTCTCCGAACTCTGTCAAACAATCGTTCGTAAATTGCCTCAGGTTAGTGAAAAGAGTTCCAATGATCTATGTATCAAAAGTAATTCTTTTTGCCACTTAAGGGAAAAATTCTACGAGTCACCTTCCCCGAGGTGTCCCGTTATGGTACCGTGGGCAACTTAACTCCTCACTACTTTGAACCCCCCCCCCCTCACCATCTATTTAAGCATCGAATTGTTGCCTACCAATTTGAACCTTTGTCATATGTTTCTCATCCATCATCTCTGATGTGCGTTCTGCGTCTCACCTCAAGGGATGTTTCTACATCTCATTCCGTGAGTTGATCTTGTGTTCATTAAGATCGATGATCCAGTCTTGTGAGGTTGTCTTGCTCTCTTGTCGCCATGTTGGACGAAGTTCTCGAAGGAAAGGATGTCATAATCAATATGATGTAGCAGATCAACATCTCCGAGAAGGGCAGTTGGATCATGAAGATCGTGTTAGCTTTGTGTCCCCTCTGATTTCTTACCTCACGTCTTGAATCTCGGGACGAGATTCTTGATTAGTGGGGGTGAGTTGTCACAGCCCTAGAATTTGATTGCAATTAGTTTCATAAGCATCCATGGATCATGTCTATATTGTTTGAAATTTGAAATGGGGATGATCAAACCGTAGCACCACATGAAATTCAAATAGGTTCAAATAAAATCTTTTTCAATGAACCCAAAATGCTCTAAGAAAAGTTCATGATTTCTGGTTAAGGTGCAAACCTCTGCTAAAAATGATGAATATATTTTTAGGTCATTTTTGGATTCTTGAATTAACACAAAAGTATTTGAGTTGGAGCCATTTAAATGCTATATATATTTTAAATGGTTCAAATATTCTGAAGTTATTTGTGGAGCTCTGGAATAGTTTATCTAACATCCACAATAATTTTTAGAATTTATTAAAATGATTTAGTGCCTAAACTAAATCGAAACAAACAGAACAAAATAAAAAAACAAAAAAGAGGGAAACCTTACCTGGCGCTCACCTACAGCCCAGCGGCCCAGCTGTGCTGCCCAGCCCACCTGGCCCGTGCCAGTCATCACCTACCTCTGCCAATAGGTAGAGGAGGGAGATAGCGCACGCGCGCCCGCGGTGCCACGCACCTTCCTGCTCGCCTGCGTCATCGAGGCCACAGCGACGCCTCGGGCCTTCTCTTCGGCGCCGCCCCGAACCCCTAGACGTTTCACTCTCCCCCTCTGCCCTCTCTCTCGCCCTCTCCTCGCCATGGCCGCAACCGTCAAGCATTCGCCGCCGTGAAATCCGTAGCCACCGCGCAACCTAGGCCCTGCGCCATGTCCAGCCACGGAGAGAAGCTCGTCCTCGTCTGAACGCTGAAGATCAGAAGCCCAGGCGCACTGCAGCACCGTCAGCATCATCGTCTTCCTCGCTGGCAACCCGTGGATCGCCGCCGTCGATTCACGCCGAAGAGGGCCTCCCCGAGCCGTCTGAGCTGCTAAACAACTTCGCTGTGAGGACTCCTTCGTTTCCCCCTCCTCCCCTACTCGTTCTCGTGCCGTAGCTGCCGTCCCCGCAAGCACCGAGCTCCGGCCATCGCCATGGCCGGCGAACCTCGCGCCCCGGAGCTCTTCCACTCGCTCTAGTAGCCCCCGCGTGCTCTCCAGGTCCCCAGGATCCCGACGCGCTCCTCTGCTCTCTGGTTAACGCGCTGCAGCCACCGCGCCTGTGCTGGCCCGAGCTCCGGCCGCCGCCAAAGCCACCGTGGTCGTCGTTCCCGGCCACCCCACCGCCACCCGAGGCCTCCCCTAGTCGCGCACGAGCGTGAGCTCTCCACCGGTACCCTCGGCGCATCGAACCGCTACCGGAGCAGCGATTCCGATATGCCTCCGCCGTCGGATGAGGTCGCCGACGGCGAAACCCTATTTAGCCGACGTGGCAACAATTAGTTTAGGCTCTAATTAACCCACACCCACTGACACTAGGCCCCACCCGCTAAACTAACCCCTGGTTAATTTAGTTTAACAAAAGAGTAACTCTCTATTAGTACAGAGCCTATGACATGCGGGCCCCAGAGTCAGGTTTGACCTGAACCTGTCCTGTTGACTGGATGACGTCACAGTGATGCAGTGATGAGGTCATAAATGCTTTTCTGGATTTTAAATAAATCAGAAATGATTTGTTTAATTCAGAAAATATCCAAAACTTTGCAAAATCATAGAAATTCAACCGTAACTCCAAATAAGATAAATTATATATGAAAAATGATCAGAAAAATCTAATCTATCCATCTGTACCATTCTCATGCATGTTTGAACAACTTAAAGTTGTTGTATAAGACAATTTGAATTAATGGCATTTGAAATGTCTGACATGGAGTTTGAATTTGAACCTTGGGTTCAAACCAACTTCATTTAAACCGTTGCGAGCTGCATTAGCTCAACTCACATCATATTGCCATGTCATGATCATGCAACATATTGTTGCATTGCATTGATTGTATTCTTTCTGTGTTTGCCGGTGATTGTTCCCCCCCGATAGACGTGGTTCCGACGATTGATCGATGACACCGATGAAGAACTATATTATCTTCGAAAGTGCCAGGCAAGCAAAACCCCCTTGTTCATTCTGATACAATCCCACTCTCTCGCTCCTGCTCTCTTTTACTGCATTAGGACAACACTGTTTCAACTGTTACATGCTGCGGTAGTTGAACCCCTTTCCCCTGCATGACCTGTCATTGCCACAGTAAATAGATGAAACCCACTAGCATGAGTAGGAACTGTTTGAGCCCTGATGTGCCTACTCATTCATGCTTGTTGTCATGCCTGCTACTGATTAGAGTTGAGTCAAGTCTGATTCATCGGGAATGAATTGGAACATGGTGAACATGTCCTACCGAGTGAACACGATTTGGTAAAGGTAGCGGTGAGAGGCCATGTAGGAGTATATGGTGGGTTGTCTCATTGCAGCGTCCTTAGGAACTGAGTTCTATGCTTGTGATCCATGAACAGCTACTACCACGCATTGGAATGCTTAAGTGCCCCTCTCGACTTATTAATCAACCTGATCTCTGTCCAGGAGTTGCAACTAGTTTCTGGTGTTTGTAGGTAGTGTTATAGTCTACCAAGTGGCACCCGGTACAGGTGGGCTTGGGACAAACTAAGCACAGTGGCACGGTGTACCAAGTGGCACCCGGATGGTGGGCTTGGGAACCCTGCTCACATTGTTTGGGGCCGTGAGCGACACCCCGGCCGGATCTCCTTGCGGATGGAACCCGAATAGGCAATAAACCTGGACTAGAGACTTGTTGGTTAGTCAGGTCGTGGCCGACTCCCTCACCAGGCTTCCGCTTGAAGGTTGCCGAGATACACAACGTGTACATGGTGGTAAGTGGCGAGAGCGTGTGTGATGAAGTACACCCCTGCATGGTTATCATTATCTATTTGAATAGCCGGATTGCTCGGATATGGAAACTTGGACCCCTTGCATAGTTCATAGACAAGTGAAAGTGGATACTCTAAAATGCGCAAGATAAGTGTGAGTGCTATGGATGGTGTTCTCGCAGGGAGACGGGAGAGGATCCATAGTGGTGTATTGGTACGGTGAATTTGTGGACTCGTGTGCGCCACCTCAAAAGAGTTACTTGCAGTCGTAGTTCAGGTTAGCCACCGAGTCAAAGCTGGCTTGCTGCAGTTAACTCCACCACCCCTTTGTTGATACCGATGCATATGTAGATAGTTCTGATGTAAGTCTTGATGGGTACATTTGTTCTCACGTTTGCTTATTTTATGTTTTGCAGAGGTACTTCAGTCTCGCTAGTAGTTCCGCTTGGACTTCGATGTTTAGCTTGTTACCTCAGCTACGATCTTGTACCCTTAGGAGGGTCTTCTAGATAGTCAGGCTTCTGAGCCTTCTTCATTTGTAGTTGTCTGTACTCAAACAAGTTAAGCTTCTGCATGTGCTTGTTGCTTGTATGCTCTGAATGTTGGGTCATGAGACCCATGTTTGTAATATCTCGCTCCTTAGAGCCTAATGAATAAATACCTTGACTCGTAGAGTCTTGTTGTCATGCCATGTTGTATTACACATATCGAGCATATTGTGTGTATGATTGAAATGCTTGGTATGTGTGGGATCCGACAACCTAGTTGTTTATCCTTGGTAGCCTCTCTTATGGGGAAATGTAGTCTTGTGCTTCCATGAGACATAGTAGTCCGCTACAGCCCGGTTCACCGGAGTCCTGCTAGCCTAGCACTACTGCTCCGGAACACTTGACTGGTGGGCATGTGATTCACTTTGTTCATGTGTTTGTCCCTTCGGGGAAATGTCACGCTGTGACATCTGGAGTCCTGCCTAGCCTGCTACAGCCCGGTTCGCCGGAGTCCTGTTAGCCCAGTGCTACAGCCCGGATTCGCACGCTGCTGACCGACATGCTCGAAGTTGATTCATGTATGCCTGTCCCCGTAAGTTGGTGCCACTTTGGGTTCACGACTAGTCATGTCGGCCCGGGTTCTCTGTCATATGGATGCTAGCAACACTATCATATACGTGAGCCAAAAGGCGCAAACGGTCCTGGGCCATGGTAAGGCGACACCCGTGGGAATACCGTGCGTGAGGCCGCAAAGTGATATGAGGTGTTATAGGCTAGATCAGTGTGACTTAGAATTGGGGTCCTGACAAAGAACATTTGCGTTTGGTACTTGCTAAGCTAAGAGAACATCAGTTATACGCCAAATTCAGCAAATGTGAGTTTTGGTTGAAGGAAGTTGGATTCCTCGGACATGTTATATCCGGAGAAGGAATAGCAGTAGATCCCACCAAGGTTGTCACTGTGACAAATTGGGAAGCCCCAACAACAGTTGGAGAGATCCGGAGTTTTCTTGGACTCGCAGGATACTACCGGAGATTCATTGAAAATTTCTCGAAGATTGCAAAACCTATGACAGAGTTGTTGAAGAAGGATACCAAGTTCAAATGGACTAAGGAATGTGAGGCCAGTTTCCAGGAGTTGAAGAAATGTTTGGTTACCTCACCAGTGTTGATTCTGCCAGATCAACGCAAGGATTATGAGGTATATTGCGACGCTTCACGTCAAGGACTTGGAGCAGTGCTTATGCAGGAGGGTAGAGTTGTTTCATATGCCTCACGACAGCTTAAGCCCCATGAGTTGAATTATGCTACTCACGACTTGGAGTTAGCAGCCGTAGTGCACACTTTGAAGACATGGAGACATTTTCTCATCGGAAACCATTGTGAGGTGTACACGGATCATAAGAGTTTGAAGTACATCTTCACGCAGAAGGAGTTGAATCTCAAGCAAAGGAGATGGTTGGAGCTCATCGAGGATTATGATATGAGATTGCATTATCATCCCGGAAACGCTAACATAGTAGCTGACGCATTGAGCCGCAAGAGCCATGCCAACACACTAATGACCAGAGAGTTACCAAAAGAATTAGCCGAGGATCTTCATGAGCTATGTTTGGAGATAGTTCCGAGAGGCTATGTAGCAGCATTAGAGATTCAGTCTACTCTGATGGATAAGATCAGAGAAGCTTAGAAGACCGACAAGGAAATTGCCACCATAAAGGAGAAGGTGTGCAAGGGAAAAGTTAAAGGATTTCGTGAGGATGAACACGATACCTTATTGTTTGAGGACCGCATTTATGTGCCTAATGACCCGGAGATCAGGAAGTTAATTTTGCAAGAGGCCCATGTTTCACCGTACTCAATTCACCCAGGAAACACCAAGATGTATTTGGATTTGAAAGACACTTTCTGGTGGACCGGAATGAAGAAGGATATTGCGGCGTATGTAGCAGTCTGTGATGTATGTTAGAGAGTGAAGGCAGAGCATCAGAAGCCAGCGGGATTGCTACAGCCATTGCCGATACCCGAATTGAAGTGGGATAAGCTAGGCATGGATTTTATCACGGGATTACCCAGGACCCATTCAGGCTATGACTCGATATGGGTTATAGTCGATCGCTTGACGAAGGTAGCTCATTTCATCCCAGTGAAGACCACTTACACCAGTGCTAAGTTGGCAAAGATATACATGACCAGGATTGTATGTCTGCATGGAGTTCTGAGGAGCATTGTATCAGATAGAGGAACCCAGTTTATCTCAAAGTTCTAGAATCAGTTGCATGAAACTTTGGGTACCAGGCTAGAGTTCAGTACAGATTTTCATCCGCAGACCGATGGACAGACCGAGAGAGTCAATCAGATTTTGGAGGATATGCTGAGAGCTTGTGCGCTAGATGATGGATCTAGTTGGGATAACAACTTGCCATATGCGGAGTTCTCTTACAACAATAGTTATCAATCTAGTTTGAAGATGGCCCCTTTTGAAGCCTTTGTACGGAAGAAGGTGCAGAACACCATTGTCGTGGGATGAAGTTGGAGACCGCCAGTTATTTGGACCAGATTTGATTAAGGAGTCTGAACAGAAGGTGAAGTTGATTCGCGATAGGCTCAAGGCAGCCCAGTCCAGGCAGAAGAGCTATGCAGATTCTAAACACAAGGAGACAGTTTACGAAGCCGGGGATAGAGTTTATCTTCGTGTATCTCCACTTCGAGGAGTTAAGCACTTTGGAGTTAAGGGAAAGTTAGCGCCACGTTTGGTGGGACCATACAAAGTTTTGGAACGCATGGGAGAAGTTGCCTATAAATTGGAACTACCTGAGGGATTGTCGGGAGTTCACGACGTGTTCCACATTTCCCAGTTGAAGAAGTGCCACGCAGAGATGGCGGATATACCACTGAGAGATATAGTGCCGCTGGAAGCGATTCAGTTGGATAGTGATTTGACTTATAAGGAGAAACCAATCAAGATTCTCGAGTATGCCAGCCGAGTCACCCGCAGCAAGGTTGTCAAGTTTTGCAAAGTTCAGTGGAGCCACCATACCGAGGATGAAGCCACCTAGGAACGAGAAGAAGATCTACGGAAGGACCACCCTCACCTATTTGCTAGCCAACCCAAATCTCGAGGGCGAGATTCATCTTAAGGGGGGGGTAGGTTTGTAACATCCCAAATTTTCAATTTGGAATGTTATACATTAGATCATCATTGCATATCATATTTTATTGCATTTTGGCTAGATCCTAGAAATCCTACACAACTCAAGGACCCATGGAGAGAGTTGGGGATTTCGTTATTTTCATATTTGGGTTTTCTCAAATTTTGAAAATAGGATCATATGATTTTATTTATTTTATCTTTAATTATTTCAATTATAAATATAAGAGAGAGGGAATAAAATGACTTTCTCAAAATACAGAAATATTGAGGATTTAATAAAAAATCAAATAAGATTTTATTTCGGAGTTTTCTCGCTATTTTATTTGAATTAGGAAAAAAATGCATTTTTCAAAATTGCACTTAGGCCCCAAATAAATGTTCATCTTATCCGGCTTGATTTTAGAAGTCGGGGAAAATTTATTTCAGGATTTTTGGAGTCGGTTTAGTATTTCTTTTATTTGTTTTTCTGCGTGGAATTATTATTAAAAAAACGAACCGACCTAACCGGGCCGTGTCCGACTAGGACTCTGGCCCGGTCGGCCCTTATAAGCCGGGGAGGCCACCCTGTAGCCCAGCCCGAGCCGCCCCGCCGCCCCAAACCCTAGCGCCGCCACCGACGCCGC